>NW_007228053.1:81897-113175 GCF_000164805.1 Carlito syrichta
AAAAAAAAAAAAAAAAAAGTAGCCATATTACACAGGGCCCTATAGGTTAGGGTATGAAGTGTTGTATTTATTTAAAAAATAAATGGGAAGGCGTAGGAAGCTTTCAAAGAAGAGAATCAAGTGATCTACTCAGGCTTTCTTAGCCATTACTACAGATGTTTTGACAAGATGGCTACCAAGGAAAGACTAGAAACAGAAAGACCAATCAGAGGTGTTCAGAGGTTAGAGATAATGTCCCTCTTATAAGTATTATTGCAATAAGTATAGACAAGTGAAGGGTCTTAGAATGTGCTTTGGATTTAGAATTAACAAGACATCTTGAAGTGCTAGATATGAAATATTCTGGGAATGTAAAAATTAAGTATAACTCAGGCTTTTAGTTTCAGTAACTGGGTTCATGACTGTGCTTGTAACTGAGCTACAAAAGTGTGGGTAAGTAACAAGTGTGCAAAAAGAACCAAGGAATGTTTGGGCTTTTTAAATATAAAGAAATTAGATATATAATTGTGGAATTCAAGCAAATGGTAAAGGCTAGCCTTAAACATTCAGAGTACATATTTAAAGACTTAAAGATTCCCAAAGTATATGCGATTCTGTAGAAAGAAAATATTGACAGAACAGATAAAGGAATCCCAAAGCAGAGCTCTGGGATCTACCACAGTTATACATTCAAAGAATATGAAAAGCAAGTATGTGAGAAAAATTCAGAAGTGGCATCATAGAAGCACAGAGGGTGACTAACAGACGAAAAAACTGTCAGTCAGGTTGGATGCTGTTGAGAGGACAAGTAAAATGGCAGATAAGGAGTGGCCATTGCGTTCAGATAAATGGAGGTCACTAGTGAACCTGAGAAGACTAAAATGATTCCAGTAATGGATGGGAAACCCTAGGTGAAATGGGTACAAGAAAAGTGGGAAAGGGAAAGGAAGTGGAGACAGCTATTACTCACAGCTCTTTTGTGAAGTTTTCTGTGACAGAGAGAAAGCACTTCAGTTTATAAACTCGCTATCTCACTGTCATTATATTGTCATTATATTGACATTCCATTGAACTTGTTGCAGTCACTTTCACCAGAGCCTTCTGCAGATAGTCCTTTGATGCCCTCTCTTCCCCTTGACTCCTCTTTGAGCTTGGACTCTAGTTCCCAAATAACAAGCAATTAAAAGTTATACTTAATCCCTAGATTTTCATTATATTTAATATCCAGTGCTTCAAGGTGTCTTTTTTTTTCTTTTTTCTTTTTTTTGAGTCCCACACCAATGCCAGGCTGGAGTGCAGTAGCACATTCACAGCCCACCTCAGGGCCCACCAGCTGGGCTCGGGCAATACTTCCCCCACAGCCTTCCAAGTAGCCAGAACTATAGGTCGCGCTACCATGCCTGGCTAATTTTTGATTTATTGTAGAAATGAGGGCTCATCAAATTGCCCAGGCTGGTCTCGAACCCACGGGCTCAGGCAATACACCAGCCTGGGGCCTTCCAAAGTACTGAGATTATAGGCTGAGCCACTGAGCCTGACCTCAAGATGTCTTCTTAATTCTAAATGCAAAACACTTTGTAAGTCCTTATACTTGTCTTTGCTTACTATAATAATAATAATACGGTGAATATCATCTCTAGCCTCTTAAAACCTCTGTAGTCTTCTAACTGATCTTTCTGCTTCTAGTTTTTCCTTGGTATCATCTCCGCAAAATATCAAAGTAGAGGCCAAAAAGCCTAAGTAGATAATTTGACTCTCTTCTTTAAAACACTCCAGTGTTTCTTATTTATTCTTTAAGTAAAAGGAACACTTTATACCCTAACCTACAAGGGTCTGTGTGATCTGTTCCTGCAATTCCCTGTGACTTTCCTCATGTTCTCAATTCACATACCTTTCACACACACTCGATTTATTTCTATTCTTCAATGATATCAAAACTCAATTTGGAGATGAGGGAGCTCTTCCCGTTAACTATAGAGCTAGTGAGTGCCCGGAGCACTCTGTAACCAGATTATGGCATAGCACAATTTTCCTAGCATTAAATTCTCAGTTTAAATATTATTTCTTTCACGGGAGTCTTTATTGACTACCCAGCTGACCTGTCAATCAATATGTATCTTTAATTTTCCTTATGGCTCTTAATTACCTATTATTTTTGTGCATGTTCACATATTTATTGCTCGAAGCATCTCTTTATCCTGTACTCTGGAACATTGCCTGGACCATAATAGGATTGCAGAAGTATGTTTGCTGAATAAAGGAATGAGTGAATTAATATTATATACCTATTTGGGAACAATGGATAGTTTTCCATATTAATATTTAAGGCAAGAGATACTTCGGTATGCTTATACAATGAAGAGGTAGCGAACAGCGAGAAGTCTAAGATTCTAGAAAGAGCACTGATCATTGATAGAGCACAGAGGTAAAAAGCATTCGGTGTCTAGCACTGGAAAGAGCTCATTTTTTCATATCACTAAGAAGGGGCAGACAAGGAAGAGTTTCAGGACAGATGAGTATATGGTTGTCAGTATTGTGATAGAGCAAACTCCTGGCAGAAATGTCGCTGATGTGTGAGATTACCATCAGCTAGTGCCAAAGTGACCTCCCTCTACCTTTTTCTTGCTCGTTATTTGGGAACTAGAGTCCAGCCTTCAAGTAGAATCCAGGAGGAGAGAGGGTGTCAAAGGACTGTCTGCTTTGTCAGAAAACTACCCTTATCTTTTACAGCGGTCCTTTGGAGCTATAATGAAATATGCTAGCTGGAATCTTTTGTGATTCTGACCAGGTAGACAGATTAGAGACACTGAACTTTCTGTCCTTATATTTATGCTACATTTTCTTTTTCACATATACTTACTACTGTCATCCAAAGTATCTGTTGCTTTTCTTTTCAATTCTGACTATGACCAAACGCACACACAATTTTGAATCTACTTCTGATTCATTTTGAATCTCCCGGTCTCTTCCCTGTGTTAAGTGATATCATCAAATGAGGAAATTCATAAGCTCCCTTGAAAAAAGTTGACATTTTTCTTCTATGAATTCATTATGTACAATTCAGAATACTATGACACAGCAAAATATCTCCACTGTGTAGATTTCATTGAGCAAATAATGCTTGTAACATCATTTACAAGCATTATCAGTGATTCGTTGATAATTAGCAAGTTGTAGGTCGAACAGATATTATCTGCCATGTAATGGTTAAAGAAAATCAATGCGAGCTACTGAGACTGTGCAGAATTAATTACAGAAGTGTGCCATCAAATGGTATGACAATAAATTCTGACATAACTGCCTTAACCACTTGCATTTAAAGATAGTACAAAATTAAATGTACGAACTTTTTTTTTGGTTTTTGTTTGTTTGTTTGTTTTTTGTTTGTTGTTTTTTGAGTTGGAGTCTCACTCTGTCTCCCAGACTGGAGTGCAGTGGCCGCTCCCGGCCACCGCAGCCTCGACCTGCTGGGCTTCAGCGATCCTTCCTCCTCAGCCTTCCAAGTAGCCGAAATTACAGGCATGTGCTACCACGCCCGGCTGATTTTTTGATTATTGTAGAGATGAGGTCTCGCTGCCCAGGCGGGTCTCGAACCCGCGGGCTCAGGCAATCCACTCACCTCAGCCTCCCAAAGGCGCGGGATTACAGGCTGAGCCACCGAGCCCGGCGAACTTTTTTTTTTTAGTAGATAAGCCCCACTCACTTTTTTTCCCCCTGTCGATACACTTACAAAACCAAGCATTTGTCATTAATAGAAATAAAGAAAGGACTTAAAGGGTGTTTGATGTTACTTATCCTTACACACCCCTACATTTTGTGTTGAAATCATTCTTGCCCCTCATCTGCTTCTAGATTTTGTAGTTAGCTAACAAACTTTCATATTTAAAAATGATATGGCCATTAATGATGTCTACCTAGGAGCTGTGTCTGAGGAATCCAAAAGAAATATAAGCAATAACTACTTTAAGTCCCAAATGAATGAATAAAACGATGATAATCAATCTATCACTTTCCTTCTTGCTTTTCTGAAATGCTCTCAGTGAAAGGACTTTGGAAGAAGCTGGCCTGCCTGGGCAGCGAGACCTCATCTCTACAATAAATCAAAAAATCAGCCGGGTGTGGTGGCGCATGCCTGTAATTCTGGCTACTCAGAAGGCTGAGGCGGAAGGATCGCCAGAGCCCAGCAGGTCGAGGCTGCGGTGGCCGGGAGTGGCCACTGCACTCCAGTCTGGGCGATAGAGTGAGACTCCAACTCAAAAAAAAAAAAAAAAAGAAGCTGGTCTTATCACAGGTCTAAGAGAAGATATAAGTATAGTGTGACTTAAATGGCTGATAAACTTTTCATTCTTTTGATTGTATGTGAAATATGAGTGCATAAATAAATATGCTATCAGGCTGTATCTGTGGGTTGGCATCCTCGGATCCAACCAGCCACCAATAGATTGAAAATACTTCAAAAAGAAATTGCATTTGTACCACACAAGGATGGACTTTTTTCCTTGTCATTTTCTCCTAAACAATACAGAATAGCATTGTATTTGGTATCATAAATTATCTAGAGATGATTTAAAGCACGTGTATACCTTGGAGATATTGCAGGGTTGGTTTCAAATCACCACAATAAGTTCAATATCATAATAAAATAAATCACATGAGTTTTTGGTTTTCCACTGCACTCAGTGCAATAAAAGTTATGTTTATACTACACTGTAGTCTAATAAGTATATAATAGCATTATGACTAAAAATATATTACCTTAATTGAAAAATGCTTTATTGTTTAAAAAAAAATCACTAATGACCATTTGAGTCTTCAGTGAGTTGGAGTCTTTTTGCTGGTGGAGTGTCTTGCCTTAATGTGATGACTACTGATTGATCAGGGTGTTAGCTGCTAACGGTTGAAGTAGCAGTGGCAATTTCTTAAAATAAGACAACAATGAAGTTTGCCACATTGATTGACTCTTTGTTCCATAAAAGTTTTCCCTGTAGCATGCAATGCTGTTCAATAGCATTTTATCCATGGTAGAATTCTTTGAAAATTAAAGTCAGTCCTGTCAAATTCTGCCACTGCTTTATCAATGAAGTTTATGAATATTCAAAATTCTTTTTGTTATTTCAACAACATTCATGTCATCTTCACCAGGAGTAGATTCTATCTCAATAACCACTTTCTTTGCTCAACCAAACAAGCAACTTTTCATCCCTTCAAGTTTTATCATGAGATTGAAGCATTTCAATCACATCTTCAGGCTCCACTTCTAATTCTACTTATCTTGCTATTTCCACTAAATTTGAAGTTACTCCCTCCACTGAAATAAGTCTTGAACCCCTCAAAACCATTCAGGAAAGTTGAAATTCATTTTTTCCAAACTCCTGTTAATGTTGACATTTTGACCTCCCCTTCAGAATCACAAATATTCTTAATGACCACTAGAATGATGAATTCCCCCCAAAAAGTTTCTTATTTACTTTGCCCACATCCAACAGGGGAATCACTACGCATGGCACTAAAGCCTTATGGAATATTTTTCTTAAATAATAAGACCTGAAAGTCACAATTACTCCTTCATCCATGAGCTGTGAATTGGATGTTGTGTTAAAAGGCATGAAAAAAACATTAATCTCCTTGTACTTCACCATCAGTTTTTCAGTGACCAGGTGGATTGCCAATGAGCAGTAATAGTTTGAAAAGAAAGGAATTTTTTTAAATTTATTTTTTATCTTTTGAGTAGTAGGTCTAAACAGTGGGCTTAAAATAGTAAGCAACCCATGCTGTAAACAGATGTACTGCCATCCAGGCTTTGTTATTCAATTTCTAGTACACAGGCAGAGTATTTGAAGTCATGCATTGACTTCTTCTTTCTGACTATGAAAGACCTAGTGGGAATCTTCCAATATAAGGCTGCTTCATCTATATTGAAATGAGCGATGAGCACTTGCTGCTATACCTTGCACATTTATTTGTAAAAATGACTTCCTTCTTGAAACCTCATTAATCAAATTCTGCTACTTTCAAGCTTTTCTTCTGAATCTTCCTCACCTTTCTCAGCCTTCATAGAATTGAAGAGAGAAGCTTCCTCTGGATTAGACTTTGGCTTAAGGGGATATTGTGACCGGTTTGGTCTTTCATTCAGAGACCACTGAAACCTAAAAATGCTGCTTCACTTTCTTGTCATCCCTATGTTTATTGGAGTAGCACTTTTAATTACCTTTCAAAACCTTTCCTTTGCATTTACAACTTAGCTAACTGGTTTAAGATCCAGAGAGAGCAGAGAGAGGTTAAGAAAGACACAAACAAGAAGACATAAAGAAAAGCTGGGGCCAGGTGGATCACTTTACTCTGATGGAGGAGAAGTGGCCCTGAACTAGCTCAGCATGTTTATTTTATAATCAAACACAAAGAAAGTTGGAAGGGATTCAAGGTCTGTGAAGGTGCCATAACGGAATTTTCTTGCTACCTAAAAGCAAGCTGTTTCACGGTTATCTTGTTGTAGCTAAGGCTTTATCTGTACTATGTGCACCTGGATGTGTGGGCACCTGAGACACTGTTTTGTGTAGTAGACTGCATCCTCTGCCTTTGGCTAAGATGCAGAGCTACCAAGCAAGACCTTGCCTACAAGCTTGGGGTCATTAAGCGAGACCTTGCCTTCGCTTGGGAACTTTATTCAAGGCCTGCTACAGTGACAGTGCTCTTCTGCTCCCCACATCACATCTGCTCTGGACAGCTTTCAGCTAAGCTTTCAACATGGCTTCCTCACTAAGCATGATCATTTCTAGCTTTTGATTTAAACTGAGAAATACACAACTCATCCTTTTACTTGAACTCTTAGAGGCCTTTGTAGGGTTATTAAATGGCTGAATTTCAATATTGTTGTGTCTCAGGAAATAGGAACACCCAAGAAGGAGAAAGATAAGAGAGAGAGGTAAGGTAGGGGGACAATGAACAAAGACCAACAACAGCCGGTCAGTGGAACAATCAGAACACACACACCACATTTATAAATTATGTGTGCTGTCTTATCTATGGGCGTGACTTATGGAGTCCAAAAACAACGACAATAGTAATATCAAAGATCACTGATCACAGACCACAATCACCATGGTAGATATGATAGTAGTAAAATAGTTTAAAATGTGATAGAGACACAAAGTAAGCATATAACGTAGGAAGAAAAGTGGTGCTGACAGACTTGCCTGATGCAAGGCTGCCACAGTCCTTCAACTGGTAAAACAAAAAAAGAAAAGAAAAGAAAACTAGGAACTGCAATAAAGTGAAACACAATGAACTGAGGGATTCCTGTGTATGAGAGCATGTGCCTAGGTAACATGGAATTACCATGTCATTTTCTACCAGGTACTTCAGCAACTCAAGTACTTGAGTTTGGTATCTGTGGGAGGTACTGAAACCAATCTCCCATGGATACCAAGGGATGATTGAACTTGAAGTCTACTGCTCAGAGAGTATATGTCTCTTATTAGATCTATTAAAATCAAATTATTGGTACACACTTTCACTTTGTGAAATTCTGAAAACAAGTTTCCAAAATAATTTAGTAGTATATTTCTCTACGAAACCACATTGTTTTTGATTTGTCTGACAGATTAATTTATTTACTATTTATTAAGTAATAATAAACCCTGTGCCTTACATAGCTTATCACACTCAATTCCCTGAAACACAACAGAAAGTTTGATAACACTATCCACATTTTGTAGATGTGGAAACGAATGCTAATAAAGGTGAAATAACGGGCCAAATTGCCTTGGTCTTAGAACTCAAGTTAGTTATAGAAATTCAGGGTAATCGTGAATTTGGTCTAGTTGATTATAATGCTTATTATCTCAATTATAACATTATGTTGACATGCTGCTATTGTTAGCAATCCTAGTTTATTTGACACTTATATTCCTCAGGAAGTTGTGGCAGTTAAGCAGTTTTAAATGATTGGCATATACAAGTTAAACCCAATAAGGGTATGTTTCTATCACTTTGCTTTGAATACTGCTCTTCAAATTTAGTTAAAAATAGACCCTGTACTTCCAACAAATATTATAGAAAATATTTACAATATCTTAATTTACATTTCAAAAGTTGCACACAAAAAATAGAAAATTATAAAAGATGATATAAAAATAAAATATACTACTTTAAAATAAAATTTAATTTTATTTCACACATTATATTTTTATTCTTTTGAAAGAAAAATATTCTTAATTAATTCGAATTCTTGCTTTAATAGTTTTAATAAAGCGGAGTGACTTTAAAGTCTGGTTCTAAGTTCAGTTTATTGAGCTCACAAGTTTAAATAACCATCATAATTGAAATAGGTGCTTTACATAAATGTTAATTCAAATGAAAGAATTAAATTGTTGAGTATAATGAGTAGATATTGATGTTATGATGTGAGTGTTTTGTCAAAATGTGATCCATTGTGTATATTTCCATCTTCTCTGATGTGGATTAGGTCCTTTTTTTTTTTTTTTTAAACTAATCAACATGTTTTGCATTTCGGCATTTTCAACAAATGCATTTAAAATTCACTGAAACTCATATAAAAGTCTAGAAATTCTGGCATCTCAAATAGTTTAGAAAAATTTACTTAACATATTTAAACCATGGAGATTTGAAAATTTTTTGTATAGGCAAATGTACATTGATTTTAGTTACAAAATAAAAAATTAGAATATTGATGAAGTTTCAAAATATTGATTTTAAAAATTCTCTTACTTTGCAAGAGTTACATACAAAAAAAGGTCTTTGTCATACATTGGTCAAATGACATTTTTGCTATAAAATGATAAATTGACTATGTTCTAAAATGTTAAGTAGTGTATTACTGTGAAATAATTGTCATCACAGAAAATATCAGCAGATGTGGAACACTTGTTATTAAACAACAACAAAAGGTGTTAGTTACTTATCTTGGAGTTTACCAACTCTTTTTCTTTATTTTGAAGATGTGGGGTACAATTCAGGTATACAAATTTTCATTATGCAGGTACCCTTGTTGATGAGGTGTGCCCCTCCCTTTCCTAGCAGTTTCCCTCAACTGCCAATTCTATGTTCCCTCCCCTGGCAATTTCTCACTATTGCCAATCCCTTTCTTACAGTATTATGATAATTGTTCAAGGCCCACTTTTGAGTGAGAACATATGGTACTCTGTTCTTTGTTTCTATGATGGATCTCTGAGTAAGATAGAGCCTAAATCCGTCCAAGTTGCTGCGAAGTCCATATGTTTGTCCTTTTTTATGGCTGTGTAACATCCCACTGTGTATGTGTACCACATTTTTAAAAATCCAGTCCAGCTTCCATGGGCAGCATGGTTGGTTCCATGTTTTTGCTACTGTGAATGGAGCTGCAAGAAACATGTGTGTGAAGGTATCTCTTTGGCAGAATGACTTGAGTTCCTCTTGGTACAATCCCAATAAGGGGATTGATGGGACATATAGAAGGTCAATTTCTAGTTCTTTCAGAAATCGCCACACTGTCTTCCAAAGAGGTTGCACTAGTTTGCATTACCACCAGCAGCATAGAAGCATTCCTCTTAAGATTTCCATAAGGCAACCAGTGAAGATTTAGTTACAAAAGATTTTTATGAAAATTCTGAGCATTTTTACAAACTATTGGTAAAATTCTTTTACAATTGTCAAGAAACTCTTGTTTTAATAAAATTAACTGTATTGATGACATCCTGTAACACTTTTTGCTACATTTCTTGTTTCAACTTCTCATCACAATCATTTGCCAATGAATTATGTGATGGTTGGGATTCATTCTTACAGTCTAATTTTCATCAGTGATTACATTTGCATTGTTTTCCCATAGAACGTTGATTTTACCAGTTATTTGTTTTGAAAAACATATCCACTCTGATGTGTTTTCTTTATTGACTCAGAAAAAAGTTGTGCATACATATCAATATTGAAAAACAGAATTTAACAAATATCTTAAGATGTCTTAGAAACATCTGTTCTTTTACCAGCTTTACAGAACAACATCCACACAAAATAACTTGTCTTAATACTTATTTCAAAATTTCAAAAACATATCTCTTCATCTTCCAGCAATGTTTGCTGATTAAAGGATTCATTTCAGCCACTTTTACTATAACAGAAAAAAGTATTATACTTATGGAATATTAATTGCTTTAGTAGGTATACAAATTTGTATTTTTTAAGTTAATTACAAAAACAAAATTTTCTGTTATAAAATATTATTTAAAGTATAATAAAAAACAACAATATAGACCCAAGTAAGTGTACTTTATTCCAGTGTTAATTTCCAGAATACTAACATGTTAACTAGTGCAATGTGGGTTATTTATCCTGTGTAGATCTCAGTATGTTTCCTCATACTCAGTGCATATTTTTAAAATTATAGTTAATACACCTTTAGACATAGAAAGACAATGAGCTCTTCCTTGGTTCTTGAGAAATAAAATAGTATTAGCAGGAGAGTTTTTGTAGCTCATATGTGACCCACAATATCAAATACCAATAAAGGTTTTCAGAAACCTTATAAGCTAACAGCTAGTTCTTGAAACTGAGTTAATAGTTGTGTAAAAATACATAATATATGGTTTGACAGTAATATAACATTAGAAAGAGTCTAATGCTTCCTTCAGTTTTTAAATGCTTCTTGTCTGATTTTTATATTAAAAGGAATGTGAATAGTTAGTAGTATTTCAAGCTAAAAATTCTAATTAAAAATTCCTACTTACTTTACTTTCATGTGTTAAGAACAACTCAATTATAGTCTCCTGGGTTTGAGGCTAGTGTTGCAAATCATTATTTTCTCCATATTGGGCACACAAAACAATAATTGTCTTAATGCCTGTTATTGTCACCCAGAATTTCAATTGTTGGTAGTTAACAAAATGTTTCAATTTGCTTTATTGATTGGGTTTATGGTATATAAGAGTTATTGATTGTATCAAATTTATGTTTAATAAATTCGTACTTTTATATGCTTTAGATCTTTATTTTCATTTAAAAGAAAAGTATCATGGTCACTTTGGTGGCACATATTTTAAAACTGGAACAATACAGAGAAGATTATCATGGCCTCTGTGCCAGGATGACACGTAAATTTGTGAAGTGTTCCTTTTTTTTTCTAAGTATCTAGTGCTTGAAAAAAGAAGCCAGTAAAATTCTATGTTGTATTATTAGTATAGGTCAAAAAAATGCTACTATCTCAAGCATCTAATTCAGTCGGAAGCATCATGTCATACGAGTGTCAAGCTTCAATTGTTGTCTTGGACTAAAACCAAAAATTTTTGGACCTATATGAAAGAAACCACATTCAGGTCTATGCCATCTTTAATATTTCAAATATCTTTACTCCCTTCCTCAGTTTCTCAAAAACCTTTGCTCCCCTTTGGGCCTATTCAGCTCTGTGTCTGTAATGTGAACTGTTTCATCATGAGTTCTCTGAGGGTAAGGATTATATATTCATTTATTCATTGTCAGTATTAAGCCTAGTAGTGCCTGGCACAAATAAAACGCTCAATAAATTTTTTGTTTTTACAAATTTTAGGGAGTTACAATAAATTCCTGTCATTTTTCTACAGAGGTTCTCTCTTATGTATTTTCTTCACTGGTTTTAACTTGACTAGTATTTTCATCTTTTTTTGTACCCTTATCCTCCAGATTGATCAGTTTTCTCTAATGCTCATCAACTCTGCTTACTGATATTTCAAAAACATGTTCTTTTTTTCCTTTCCATTTCGGTAGAGTCTGCCAGTCATGATAAGTAAGGGAGTGATGATAGTCATTGGCAGTACTTGAGATATTTGATTACCACAGCCTTTCTTTCTTAGGTCACTATCACAGAGAAGAATCATGCTTTGTCATAATGTACCTCTTGGATGTTTTATTGGAGAAGGACAAATCAGTTGTATAACCTTTTGGGTCTGACCTACTAGGTAATTTCACCCTATTTCAGTCAAAGAAGTTCAAAACTGAAGCTCATGTTCACACAGCTTAACAATTCTGCCCTTCACAAAACATCTGATTCATTTCTCTAGAAGGTCACATAGCACTGGGGGTAACGTGCAGACTCTGGGGGTAGCCCCTTCAGGTTCCCTCCCACTGTGGGACTGTGGGAGCTTCTCTGTCCTCTCAATAAATCCCACTTTCTCACTAAAAAAAAAAGAAAAAAAAAATGGAAGGTCTGGATTGGGCAAATGAAAAACCATATCTCTACATGTCACTATTACCTTTCTGATATGGAGTATATTGTTCACCTTCTTGTGTCTCCACTTACATACACATCTACAAAATGGAGATAATACAGTGCTCACCCCACATGTTTAAAGAGGAAGAGAAGAGATACAAAGTACATACAACAATGAGTTGGACCGAGGTAATAAAAAAAAGGTGGGAGCTCTTTCTATTGTTGTCTTTCAAGTTCTCTTGAGATTGCTTATCTGTGCTTGAACACAGAACTTGAGAAAAAGACTTCTGATATAAATTTCTCCAGGCTCATTTTGATAAATACACAGTGTTTTCTGGAATAGCAAAACAAGTAGATTTGCTGTTGATATCATCCTAGTATATCGTTTTCTTTCTAGTCTTCCAGTCTGGGAATTTTATCCCTAACATAATAACAATAAGAATGAATTTGAAAGAATCACATATTAAAATGGTGTTTGTTTTACATTGAAGCAGACAATGATAGGTGACAAATGAATATGACCCAGAAGAAATAAAAGAGGTATGATTCTTGCTGAAGCAAATAACCTTATACTCTTTCTTTTTAAACAAATTACTATCAGTGCCTAGTTAATTTATGTCCAAGGGACATTTCTTTTAATATAGGTTGAATATTTCTAGTCTGAAAATACCAAAGTCTAAATGCTCAAAATCTGAGTGATGCCACAAGTGAAAAATTCCACACCTGACCTCCTATGGTGAATTTCAGCTAAATGTAATCCAAAACATTGTTTTATGCACAAATTGTCAAAATGTTGTATAGAATTGCTTTCGAGCTGTGTGCATATGGTACAGTTAAAAAAATAAAGAAATTTTATGTTTAGACACGGGTTCCATCCCCAAAATATCTCATTATGTAGATGCAAATATTCCCCAATCCAAAAAAAATCTGAAGTCTGAAATACTTCTGGTCTCACACATAAGGGATATTCAACTTGTAAAATTATTTACTGAAATCCTCTCAGTCTGAAATAGTCAAAACAAAGTAGGAATTAAAAATAAGTACCTTATAGATATTAAGTTTAAAAATTAGAAAAAATGCTTTAGATTTTCAACTAGAGCATTGAAAAATACATAGAATAGAATGTTTTTTATTTAGTTCAGCAAACATAACAACAATCTCTAAATTAATTTATAATAAATACTTTCAATTTTGATTATTATAAATTCACTTTTTCCCTAAACATTGGACAAAAAAGGGTTGCATGCTTTCCTATGTTTAACAGATCCCTAAGCTCACTGTCAATGATTCCTAAAAAGTTACTTCTAGAAGGTCAGAATATAAAGAGAGCCACATTCCTGCTGATTTGCCACAGGAAAAGAAGGCCTACTGATTCTCTCTCTCCTCTTAAGAGAACAACAAACAGATTCGAGTGCAGACAATATGTCCGTCTCTGTCCCCATGAGTCTAACATGGCCTTCTTCTGATGACCTTTCCAATACACCAGCACAGAGGCGCACCTGTGACCCTGCTGCTTGGCTAAGCATCACATCTGCAGTGGAGGACAGTTGCCAGGATGTAGCAATGTGGCTCTTAGCCAGGAACTCCGTCACAGCCATCCCATCACAGGCTGGCCCCATTCAATTTATGAACAAAACCAAAGCCCTGAAGACTTTAATGACAGGAATGAGGACTGTAGTTCCTCATATTACTACTGATCAGAGCAAAATGAACCTTGCAGAGCCAGAAGCAATAAAGCCAATTGGCTAAACTCCACAGAAAACTGATTCTAAGCATGTTAATTGAGCACAAATGAATGAGAATGCAGTAATGATCCTTGTGAATTTCAGATGATTGACTATATCATTAATCTCCAAAGCATGAATAGTATGGACTCCCCCTTCTCTTCTAAATGATTATTGAAAATACAGAAGAGCTAACAATGTTAGTGTAGGAAAAGTTGAAGAAGTAAGATGGAGGAGTAGCTGCCCAACAACTGGATTACTAAAATCAAGACAATCTATATGTTAACAACTTCCTAAAAAAGTCTATGGTGTTCATATGCTTGATGTAGTGTGTTTGGTGAAGTTATTTCTCATAGATGATATTTTTATTCTTGTCTTAATTTTAAGAGATATTTTATCTATTGAAATTTTCAACAGATAAATGTGTTTAAAAACTTATTTATTGATTGATTTGGGATTCTCATTTAAAAATATATTTGTGGCTGGGCATGGTGGCTCAAGCCTGTAATCACAGCACTTTGGGAGAGCGAGGTGAGGGGATTGCTTGAGCCCAGAGGTTAGAGACCAGTCTGGGCAACTTGGCAAGACCTCATCTCTACAATAATAAAAAAAAAAATTAGCCGGGCGTGGTAGCACATGCCTGTAGTTCCAGCTGCCTGGAAAGCTGAGGCAGAAGGATCGCCTGAGCCCAGCAGGTTGACACTGGGGTGGCCATGAGTGTGCCACTGCCCTCCAGCCTTAGTGACAGAGTAAGACTCCAACTCAAAAAAAAAAAAAAAAAAAAAAGAATATATTTGTACTGGCTGTTCCTTCTGTAGCATCTCTAAAATTGTATTAAAGTATTTAGGAAGACTTGGAAATAGTAAAAACAAAACAGAGCAAATCAATCAAAACTATACATTATCAAAGCCCACACAATCTAGGAGAGAAAAAAGAAATAGTAGGATCAATAATAATTGAGCTATTGCCAGAGCACAATCTGGGAGAAATTTCAATTAACTATAAGGTACATGGGTTGGATTGAGAAAAATCATCAATATCTCATTGATACATGCTTTGCAACTGAAAATAGGATGAACTTGCCAGTCATAAAGAAAGTCAGAAGCTGTTTTATTCCTTTCCTATTGACTGATTGTAGCCCAGACATCCAAGGTACAAACCAGCCAGAAATTAGGGCACCCAGAACTTTACTACAGAAACACTGTTTTGAGACTGTCTGCCGCCTACCTATCCAGCCCTTCATCTCTCTTCACCACCTCCACCTCTCTTTCACCAGATAATAAGCAGAACTTACTGAGAGGTAAAATGACCACAAGTAAAGTGCTGAACCCAAGGATGGGGAAAGAAAGGGTCAGAAAGTCATACAGGCTTATGCTTGCAATTTTTCCCTTACTCCTAGGTGGAAATCATCAAAGAGCTAAGTATCAGAGGTAGGAGAAAATTATAACTCAATCAATAGAATGACTTTTAAAATAATTTGCATTGGCCAGACGCCGTGGCTCAGCCTGTAATCCCAGCACTTTGGGAGGTGAGTGGGTTGCCTGAGCCCGCAGTTCGAGACCAGCCTGGGCAACTTGGTGAGACCTCATCTCCCCCATAAATCAAAAATGAGCCAGGCATGGTAGTGCTCACCTGTAGTTCCGACTACTTGGAAGGCTGAGGTGGAAGGATCTCCAGAGCCCAGCTAGGGTGGCCATGAGCATGCCACTGCACTCCAGCCTGGGCAACAGAGTGAGACTACAACTCAAAAAAAAAAAAAAAGAAAGAAAGAAAAAAGAAAAGAAGAGATTTTTCATTTTTTAAGATTAAGGAGAAATCATACAGCGAAACATGGGGCTTGTGGGAAAAATATGGGAGAAGAGAGAAACAGAAAACAACTTCTAGAAGCATTGACAGAAATTATATACCCTAGAACGATGTGATGTTATAGACAATAGAGAAACCATTTAAATAGTTTGTATTTTTGGTAGGATATACAACAGCTGTTTTCTCTGAAATAAATGCAAAAATCCATTAATAAAGAAGATACACAGATGACCAAACAGGAGGTAATTAAAAAACATGTATGAAGAAAGACAAAAAAATGGAAAAAGAAAGCATAATTAAAATACACAATTGTGCCCCTAGGAAAGAGTAGACCCTAAAGTAAATCCAATCAGTGGTGTGAAGGATGAATTTGAGATATTCTCTCAGAAAGCAGAGATGAAGGATCTAGTGCAACATGAGAAAGAACAGAGCTACAGGAGAGAAAAGATTGAAACTCATTCTAAAAGCAGTAGATTTATTTGAGAAAAAGCTAGAATAATTAAAATAGAAAAAAATTAAGAATATAAATGAAGTCTCTGTTCAAGAATTTAAAAAGCCAACCTCAACACATCAAACCAAATAAAACCCTAAACTTTGAGATGAAAGGAGTTCTTCCTTTCTCTGTGATATCAACTTACTAGAACTTACTGAAGGTATTAATTAAAATTATAAAATTGAATTTAAATGATGGGACCTGTATAAATGTGTGTATATATGGATATACACATATATCTATATTTACACTTTTTTTTTTTTTTTGAGTAGGAGTCTCACTCTGTCACCCAGGCTGGAGTACAGTGGCATGCTCACGACCTTTGCAGCCTCCACCTGCTGAACTCAGGCAATACTTCTGCTGCAGCCTTCCAAGTAGCTGGAACCACTAGCGTGTGCCACCATACCTGGCTAATTTTTTTTTTTTTACTGTAGACATGAGGTCTTGCCAAGTTGTCTTGAACCCTTGGACTCAGGCAATCCTCTCGCCTACACTTCCCAAATTTCTGGGATTCCAGGTGTGAGCCACCATGCCTGGCAGGAACAATGTTCAGAAAGGCCCACACATCATAGTAGAATTTTCCCCTCCTTCTCCTCATTTCAATTCATAGAGAAATGAACAGAATAAATACCTTAGAAAGAACACTGAGAAGTAACGCACTGGCTCATTTGGTGATGGAGGTGCGTTCAGTCTAGCCATCCTTACTTATGTCTCACTCCCAAGTAAAAACAAATGAATTTTCACAGTGGAAGAAGCATCTGAGATCTAGAAACTTCAGTATGTGGTTCCATGTAAAGTAACCCAGAGACAAATTCCTTAAGAGAAGTTGCACACATGGTGTCTAGAACCCAGCAGCGGGGCTCACAATACATAAGTTAGTAATAGAGGATTGAATATCCTGAGACCTTATGTCAACTGTGTATATGATAGTCAATATGGCAAGTAAACAAATAATACTTTCCTAATGAGAGACTACAAGGAGGTTCACCTAAGTCAATGGTTTGTATGTGCCCCAGGTTTCCACTCCTGTCCATATTCTCGTCACACAAGATCCTTTTTAAAGGTCTTTCTTTAATAATAGAAAAAATATGTATGTTTTCAGCATTGAACTACTGCCCCTACTGCGAATCCCTTTCCATTTCAGTTGATCAGTTCTGGAAGTAATGTTATTCCATGAAAACTCTAATATTAATTAACTGATCTGACAAAATTCGAGGTAATACAGTGACAGAACAGTATAGAAAGGATGAGGCCAAGAAAGCATATTAAGGCAAAATTCCTTTCTGCCACATTGCTAACCACCTCCTTCAACTTAACAAACAGAGGTTGTTAAGCTATTGGGCTGGTGGACATTTTGACTTCCCTTAAGTCAGCTTATTTGAGTTTTACTATTAAGAGAGAATGGGCCCAGATAAGGTTATCATTAAGTATATGGATTAACATAAGGAAGTATATAACTTCTTCAAAAATAAAATAAACACAACAGCAAAAATAAAATAAACAAAAGAAAAAAACAGTTATATTTATCAAGAAATTATTTTTATAGCAAAGACAGCATAAGAAAATATGTTGTCAGAAAACACTGCTAATTATATTTCAAAAATTGTATTTGTTTCTCTTTTTGAGTAACCCTTGGATTAGGATTGTTCCTTATTTATATTAGCTAAATACAAGTTGACATGCTTGAAATAACTTCTATATTCTAGAGTATTAGGCTTACTACATTTAAAGTATTTGTATAGTATATAACATATTAATAATTTAAATGTGACTGTTTCAAGCATAGACAGGTATGGGTATGTTTCTCCTAAGCATTTATAACTAAATAAAAATTGGAACAAACTAGGGAAGAATGTCTCCTTCTAGAGCTCATTTCTTGGTATCTTTCATCTCTCATTGCTCCCATGTTCAGTGAGCACTGCAGAAAAATTATTTTTCCCCAACAGATGGAGACAAGGATGCCTTTGTTTGCTTGCTTGCCTGCTTTTCAATACCTGGCAAATTGCAGAAATGTAACTGCCTTGAAATCAGTTATTTCTCACTTCCTTGGATAGCATATCACTCTACTATTAACATTGATCTCTAAAGGAAGAAATCCAAACACTATTTCTCTCTTTTACCTCTATCACATCTTTATCTTTCCATTCATTCCAAAAACATTCATAGACTGTCTACCCTATGGGAAGCACTATGGTGATTACTCAGGAAATAAAGCAATGAAAAACTAAGAAAATATAAGAAGAGACATGCTATCAAAGTGAGAGGTATGTGGAGAGGTGACAATAAGCCTAAGGTAATAAGACAACAGCAAAAAGCAATTAACCAGAAAGATGTTTTTGGAGTAGATTTTACTTAAGGAAAGATTTCCGCAATGCTTAAAGGGTCAAAGATAATTAAAAGCAATAGGGAGAATGAAATTCCCATTAGGGCAGACAGAAAAAATAGGGTGTTAGAAGTAGTAGGAGGTATACAAGGAAATGATTAGCAGTTTGATGTAGCTAGAATATGATTGAGGCAGGGATACATCGAGATAGAGCCTATCATTAGGAAATCCTCCTATTCATACTGTGTTACTTACTCTGCTTTATTTTTCTTCAGGGTGCTTGTTACCATCTGTAATATATTACGTATTTATTTATGGTCTGTCACTCTTTTTAGAATATTATCTCCATGACTATGGGAATTTTCTTTGTCTTGTTCACTACTCTGACCTTAATACTCTTAACAGAGATTTGCACACAGTAGACATCCAATTCTTCATGAAGAAATGAGTAAGTGAATGAGAAAATTGTGGCTAAAGATTTTATCTTTCAAAACCTTCCACTCTCTGATTTCAATAGCTTTTTCAGTGTTACTGCAACCTAAAGTACAAATATTTTTTACTATTTCCAATCACATCACATTTTAACAATTAAAATTGTTTCATATCTATGACTTGACTAATTTACTGCCTATAAATAGAATGTCTTTTGAATGGGACTCCAGCTAAAATGCTAATTGTCTGCAAAGTTATAAACTTACAATACAGAATTAATCTTTTATAAAACATAGTGTTGAAGAACTTAAACTCTACATTCACACAGCCAATACCAGCTTCTATATTTACTGTGTGTCTAGGGAAAGTTATTTAAGCGCTCTGTACATGTTTCTTCATATGTGAAAAACTGTTACTCACTTCACCATTATTGCGAATATTGGACTGCATAACATCTGTGAAACTCTTAGAACAGTGCCTAGTGCATGGTACATTTTGGTTTTCCTTGTGCTAATAGTTATACAGGCCATCTCCAAAAAGTATACACATTTTAAGAGAGGTTTTCTATGTATTAATTGTCAAAATTGAATTAAATTATGGGAACAATGTATAGTAATAACATTTGCTCAATCGTGCTTCTGTCATTTTCTTTGACTATCCTGCCTGTCGCATGGTGACACTAGAATTCATTTGATTGATGCCATCTTTTGAGCGAACATCATACTTAATGTGTATACATTTTTTTGGCACCCCTTGTATGTGTGCTTATCTATGACCCTTATTGTTGTACTCAGTCCGAGAACAAAAATTGGGACTTCTAAGTTTGTGTCTTCTCTAACATAATGTCTTAAATATACTTGAGTGATTAACAAATAATTGTTAATTTATTATGTTGAATCTTATAAATAGGACTTTCCTTTCAGCAGTAGGTTCATTCATATGCATAAAAGGTTTCATAGATTTCAAACACACAACCATTTCAGACAAAACAACAGAAAATAAGGTAAACCATGAAATGCATGAGTTTTTCTCTCTTGATTATTGAAGTTTTTAACTTGTACAGAGTATATTTTATTTCTATGAAACCAGCAAAACTATTTCCACTTATTTCTAAATAAATGTATCTCAACATTTTTTCCTTCAGAATAATGTACCAGTTTTCAATTCTCAATAGGATAACTTGTAAATAATTTTTCTTTGCTTTTAGGAATTCTGCTAACATTATAGCCGAGATGTTATAGGTAGAGTGGGTGTGAGTTTGTTCAGTGTTGTCTAAACTGGTTATGAAAACAATTGCACACTCTTCTGTGGGAAGGGATTTCATCTATTCTGCCAGCTTTTGTAAATAACACATTTTCAAATACTTCACATACTACAGAGTGAAAAACAATATTTTATAGAGAATATTTTATAGAAATTTTAAAGCGAAGGGACTGAAGCCAAGGAATGCTAAATTCATCCATTCATGAATTCATTTATACCTTTACCCATCAAGCATTTGTTGAATTTTTATAAATATTGCTGGCAAGAAAAAAAATCAAAAATATGTGAATTGAAAAGAAAATTCCTTGCGCTGTAAGTAGACAAAATTAAAATACACTGTGTAAGTAATACAAAAGAGGCAAACTCAATATACTGTGAAGATAAATGATGGATGGATGGTTGAGGAGGAAGTAGATTTATCATGTGAGGAGTAGAGAACTATTAAGACTATTTTGCCAAAGGAAGACATTTAAATAGGCTGTCGAAGAAAGAGTAAAAATTATCGGTGAAAACTGGAGCAAGAATATTCTAGACAGAGGAAACAGCACATGCAAAGCATGAAGATATGAAAAGGCATAGAAGATTTAGGGAATCACATATTTGGGGTGGCAGAGAAATCAAGCTGTAGAAAGAGGCAGAAAGTAGGTTGAAACATCTTCAGTGCAATGATCTCTACGTGAATAAATGAAGATCTCTTGATTCTTCTAACCATATTCTTTTTAAAACACAGTTTTTTCATTTATGTTTCCAGGAATTTTTATCAATCCTACAACAGGCTATGGTAATAAAGTAAGGAAACATACTCTTATGAACCTAAAAGTGTGAACTGAAGGTAGAAGTTTCGAAATAAATCATTTAGAAGCCTTGACACAAAGTAGAAGTGCTTCCTTAGTTCTCTTCAGGGATGTTATATATTTGAAGGATCACAAAACAAAAGAAACAGAGGCT
This sequence comes from Carlito syrichta, assembly GCF_000164805.1. NCBI lineage: Eukaryota > Metazoa > Chordata > Mammalia > Primates > Tarsiidae > Carlito > Carlito syrichta. The sequence continues at coordinate 103,041 of NW_007228053.1, forward strand.
GGAATTGCACTCTCTGAAATTTCCTCCGAACCACAAAATAAGAGCTGCAGGTTGTTGGTTAGGTTAATTAAGAATTATGTTTAAACTATATTCTGGTCACACTCAAGAATTTATATAGGGGAAAAAGGTCTTATTTTGTGTTTACTCTGCTTAAGAGACCTGGAGTTTCTTAAGTATTACACTATAAGCAATGATTATTTTAAAATTATTTTTGTAGAGTCACATTTTTTTCACAAGTGACCTTAGTTTATCTCATTTATAATCAAACTTTAATTTTAAAGCTTTAATGTAGTAAAAACACAGTGTGATGTTGTTTCTTAAAGCTTAAATAAAGCAAACTTTTGTGTGCGAGTCGGATTTCTCACTCAGGTGAGTTTAGTGGCATAATCGTGGCTCACTGCAGCCTCGACCTTCTGAGCTCAGGCAGTCCTCCCACTCAGCCTCCCTAGTAGCTGGGACTACAGGTGCACACCATCATGTTCTGCTAATTTGTTTTTTATTTTTTTGTAGAGATTAGGTCTTACTGTGCTGTCCAGGCTGGTCTCAAAATCCTGGACTCAAGCAATCCTCTCACCTCAGCCCCCTAAAGTGTTAGGATTACAAGCATAAGCCACCACAACCGGCCAAATTAAAGTTTTTTATTCATATGCTTTTTTAAAATTGTATGCATGTGGGCCCTTAGAATGAATCTACTTCGCTTATGGTCATCAGAGACAACATTCATTTTGCCTTTTCATACAACTATTCTTGCAAACTTTTGTTACTACAAGCAAGATTTAGTATGTAGTGGGTAATTGCTTTTAAAAAAAATTAGCATGTAATTATTCACAATAGCAAGAGCATGGAACCAACCATACTGCCCATGGGAAGAGGACTGGAGAAAAAAATATGGTAGATATACATGATGGAATATTACACAGCCATAAAGAAGGACAAAATCATGAACTTCACGGCAATCTTGATGGACTTAGAGTCTATAATACTGAGTGATCTATCACAGAAACAAAAATGGAGAATCAGACGTTCTCACTTATAAGTGGTCCTTGAACAATTATCATAATACTATAAGAAAAAGATTGGCAGTAGAGGGAAACTTCCAGGGGGAGGGGAGAGAAGTGGGATTGACAGCAGTGGGAATCTGCCGGGGGAAAGAGGGGCACACCTCACCAACAAGGGTGCCCGCATAATGAACATTGTATATCTAACCCTGAATTGTACCCCACATCTTTAAAATATAAATAAATAAATAATAAATAAATACAATTAGCATGCAATAAAATTGACCTTTATTTATGGCATACATGTCCATGAATTTTCTTCTGTGTATACATTAATGTAACCATCGACACTGAAAAGAATGCAGAACAGTGAACACATTCCCATGTCACACCCCCAATTTCTGTCATTCTATCCTTTTATAGTCTCATTATTTCCCCAGCAACCACTGATCTGTTTTCCATCATTAAAAGTTTACCTTGTAGCTCTCCGTGGCAAGAAAACACTGGGCGAGACTGTCTAAGTGGGGTTCGTGAGTGGGTGGCCAGGCCCCTTGTGCAACAGCAGGTACTGCGGCTTCTCTACTTTGTCCCTGGCTCTTCCCAGGTTGCAGAAGTGGAGCACCATTGTTTTTTCAAAACGGACAGAAGGTTTCCTTTGGAAAAGCAGCAGGGTGACACTACTGCCCAGGCGCCCCTTCACCACTGAAGCAGGAGAGAGACACTTCCCCAGCTTTGTTTCATCACTTCAGCCTTTGCAGGGTACTGGAAGGGGCTGCAGACAGAGTCCAGAGGCAAGTTCCCACGGAAGAGGACAAGAGAGTTAGTCCATCACCATCTTGAAGGCAGGGCAGGAAAGTGCTCCTACTTGTTCATCACGGACCAACAGATCTGATCTCTGTGACTGGTGGATCAACTACTCAGGGTTTGATTGTGGCCCAAAGGCACAAACCTCCCGAGAGCACAAACCTCAGAGGGACCTGACAGTGCTGAGTCCTAGGCACCCCACCCCCTACCCTGATTCAGCTCTGGGACAAAAGGTGTGGCCAGAAAGGAGAAGGAAGAACTCCAAAGAGATCAGTGGTGAGTCCGGGCTGATCCAAATCCCCTCCTTCCCAGCAATCCTCTGAACATCAGACCCACACAGTTGGGCCATGACTGAGAGGGACAAATCCAGGCAGAGCCTGGATGTCAGTCACAACAGGAGAGCTCCATTTCAGGATAGGCCTGGTTGCGGCCCCCCAGTGAGAGTACATACCTGGGGAAGAGATAGTCCCATAACTCCCCTCCTTCCCTGCTTCATTCCCTGAGGAGAGAGTGAAAGAGGTGGCTCTGGAGGAGAGACCTGATTAGAGGAACAATTACAGAGCCTGCCACAAGAGGGCATTTTTTTTGTTTTTGTTTTGTTTTTGTTTTTTAAATTTTCAATTATTTTTTAATTAAAAAAAGTTTTGACTGTTTGCTTGTTAGTTCATCTATTTTAAAAATATTTTTCCTTTGTGCATGAATGTGTATATGAGGGTTTGATCTGCATCCCCCCCCCAAAATTTTTTTAATTTTTCTTTTCTTTCTGTTTTTTCTTCTTTTGTCATTTTCTGGTTTTGTGTGTATGTGAATAATTGAGTGTTTATCTTTCGATTTTGTTGTAGTTGTTGTTTTTTGGTCTTTTGTTCTTCTGTGTTTTTCTTTTTAATATATTCATTTATTATAGTTTAAGGGGAATGTCAATAGATGTGTGAGGGTTAGACCTGAATACCTCCCCCCCCCCTTGGTCTTTCTGTTTTTCTTCTCTATTCACTTTGTGCAAAGCATGTGTATGTGTGTTTCATTTTCTTGGGGGTCTTTTTGTTGCTGATTGTTTTGTTTCACTTTGTTTTTATTCCAGTTTGTTTTGGGGTATGTATGTGTTCAGTTGCTTTTGCATTGGTTTCTGCTTTACATCATCGTATAGAGTAGTGGTGGGGAGCGAGTCACAGAGAACACATACCACAATAAGTGAACATTTTAATTTGCAAGTGGTATCTGATTTCTAGTGCCTCATCCCCCACTTTATCTGAATTTTGAAAAATACAAGAGACAGCAAAGCTTCCCATCCACCATCCTATTACAAAATAGAACAAATCCAGTGCCTGGATCAGGGAAGAATAGAGGTCTGAGAAAATGTCAGAAGGGAAAGCCTCTCCCACTGATAATGAATAACAGAACTAAAGAGAAAAACAAGAGATCCGTCACAAATGAGGTAAAGTCAAAGGAAGACCTCAGGCAATTAAAAGTGTACCAAAGACAAAACTCCTTCCTTCCAATGGAAGTCACTGAAGACTGTCCCCAGAATATGACAGGGATTAGGGAATGGTTGGAAAGAGTGAGTAGAACTCAAGAAAGACAAAATGCAACACTGAAAGAACTTGTAACAGAGATTTTGGCAATAAAAAATTTCATCCAGAAAATAACAAGATGACAAGCATGGAAAGCAGAATTAATCTAGCTGAAGAAAGAATCCTAGAACTTGAAGACCAGAACATGTAATTAATTTGATCTGTAAAAAACATAGAAAGGCCAGGCTCGGTGGCTCAGCCTGTAATCCCACGCTTTGGGAGGCTGAGGTGAGTGATTGCCTGAGACCGCGGGTTCAAGACCCGCCAGGGCAACTTGGCAAGACCTCATCTCTACAATAAACCAAAAAATTAGCTGGTGTGGTAGCGCACACCTGTGGTTCTGGCTACTTGGAAGGCTAAGGCGGAAGGATCGCTGGAGCCCAGCAGGTTGAGGCTGTGGTGACCTGGAGTGGCCACTGCACTCCAGGCTGGGTGACAGAGTGAGACTCCAACTCAAAAAAAAAGAAAAATAGAAAGAAGACTCAGAAAGAAAGAACAAAGCCTACAAGAGATGTGTGATTATATCAAGAGGTCGAACCTATGCCTGATTGGTATCCCAGAATGAGAGAGGGAAATGGAGAATAACTTGGAACAAGTATTCCGGTAAGTAATCCAAGAAAACTTCCTCCCATCTCACCAGAGATGTGACCAGCCAAGTACAAGAGATACAGAGAACCCCCATAAGACATCAAATGAGAAGACCAACCACTAGGCACATAGTAATTCACCTACACAAAGTAGGCACAAAGGAAAAAATCCAAAAGGCAGCAAGAGAGAAAGGTCAGACTATCTACTGGGAAAAACCAATCAGAATAGAAGCAGACCTATCAGCAGAAACAATACAAGCAAGAAGGGACTAGAGTCCTATATTCAAAGTTCTCAAAGATAAACAATTTAAGCCGGGCTCGGTGGCTCAGCCTGTAATCCCACGCCTTTGGGAGGCTGAGGTGAGTGGAATGCCTGAGCCCATGGGTTCGAGACCCGCCTGGGCAGCGAGACCTCATCTCTACAATAAATCAAAAAAATCAGCTGGGCATGGTAGGGCACGCCTATAATTCTGGCTACTTGGAAGGTTGAGGCGGAAGGATCGCCGGAGCCCAGCAGGTTGAGGCTGTGGTAGCCGGGAGCAGCCACTGCACTCTAGTCTGGGCGACCGAGTGAGACTCCAACTCAAAAAAAAAAAAAAAAAAAACAATTTAAACCAATTATTTCTTATCCAGACATGTTCAGCTTCATCAGTGAGGGAGAATAAGATCCTTCTCAGACATCTAATCCCTAGGAGATTATGCAGCTTCCAGACCAGCTCTATAGGAGACAGTTAAAAAGGTATTAAGCACAGAAGAAAGAAGAAAAAGATTGACCACACACTTCCCAAAAGAACAGCAGAGCACAGAATCAGCAGAGAATACAGCACAACAAGAAACTTGAAAACACACATATACATTAACTGCAAAGTCAAAAGAAAAGAAGCAAACAAAGGAAAAACTTAATAAGAACCTCATGACAGGGATAAACAATCATATTTTGATAATCAGCCTGAATGTGAATGGACTAAATGCACCACTGAAAAGACACAGAATGCCAGAGTGGATCAGAAAGCATGACCCAATTATTTGCTGCATCCAAGAGACTCATATCACTTCAAGGGACACACACAGACTCAAAATTAAAGGTTGGAAAGTGAGTTTCCAGGCAAATGGATCACAAAAGAAGGCTGGGGTTGCAATCTTAATATATGACAAAACAACCTCTAAGCTATCAAAAGATGCAAAAGGACACTACATAATGATAAAAGTTTCAATCCATCAACAAGAAATGTCCATCCTAAACATATATGCACCCAACACAGGAGCACCAGCATTAATAAAGCAGTTACTAAGTAAACTTAAAAAAGATATTGACTATTATAGTTCCCTGACACTATTATGGCAGCGACTTGAATATCCCACTGACAGCCCTAGATAGAGCATCGAGACAAAAAACCAACAAGGAGATCCAGAACCTAAACTTGACACTTGACCGAATAGACTTAATAAATACCTATAGATTATTCCACCCAAGAACCACAGAACATACATTCTACTCATTACCACATAGAACATATTCCAAGAATGATCACATCCTTGGCCATAAATCAAGTATAAACAAATTCCATAAGGTTAAAATCTAGCCATCCATATTCTCAGACCACAGTGGAATAAAAATAAATATCAATACCACTATTTCTCCAAAGCCCAGAAAGACATGGACACTAAATAGCATGATGCTGAACAACTACTGGGTCAACACTGAAACTGAAAGATTCCTGGAAACAAATGAAAATGAAGAAACATCTTACCAAAACCTCTAGAATACCCTGAAATCAGTTCTCAGAGGGGAATTTATATCTCTCTATGAGTACACATCAAGAAAATGGAAAGATCAGAAGTTGAGAGCCTAACAAATCACCTAAGGAAGCTGGAAAGACAAGATCACCAAAACCCTAACTTTAGCAGAAGAATCCAAATCACAAAAACAATAGCACAAATACAGGACATAGAAGACAGAAATATAGAAAACAACAAAACCAAAAGTTCATACTTTGAAAGAATTAACAAGATTGATGGGCCCCTAGCCAGAATGACCAAGAAAAAGAAAGAGAAAGCCCAAATAAAAACAATCAGAAATCCAAAAGATCAAATCACAACTGACCCAGAAGAAATACAAAAAAAATCAGAGATAACTATGTACACCTGTATGGAAACAAACTTGATAGCCTAAATGAAATGGACGACTTTCTGACATCATACAACCTCCTCAGGTTGAAAGAAGAAGACATTGAGACACTAAATAGACCAATAATAACCTGGGAATTTGACTCTGTCATACAAAAACTACCTACCAAAAAAAGCCCTGAACTGGATGGCTTTCCAGCAGAATTCTACAAAATGTACAAGGAGAAAGTGATGCCAACCCTACTGAAAATATTCCAGGTAATTGAGAAAGATGGAATTCTCCCCAAATAATTTTATGAAGCTAACATCACACTGATACCCAAACTGGGTAAAGATCCAACAAAAAAAGAGGACTATAGGCCAATATCCCTTATAAACATAGATGCAAAAATTCTCAACAGGATTATAGCAAATCAGATCTAAAAACACATCTCAAAAACCATATACCATAACCAAGTAGGCTTCATCCCCAGGATGCAGGGCTGGTTCAACATTCGCAAGACCATAAATGTCATTAAATACATCAACAGATATAAAAACAAGAATCACATGATTATCTTTTTAGATGCAGAAAAAGCTTTTGATAAAATCCAGCATCCTTCTTGAAAAAAAAAAAAACCTCGACACCTAGGTGTACAAGGAACATACCTCAAAATAATAAGTGCCATCTATGATAAGCCCACAGCTAACATGCTAAATGGACAGAAGCTGGAAACATTTCCCCTGAAAACTGGAACAAGACAAGGCTGCCCACTTTCACCCCTCTTGTTCAATAGTGCGTTGGAAGTCCTAGCTTGGGCAATTAGACAAGAGAAGAAAATCAGTGGTATCCAAATCGGCAAAAAAAAGCAAGTCAAGTTATCCCTCTTTGCTGATAATATGGTCCTATACCTTGAAAATCCAAGAGAATCTGTCAAAAACATGCTTGCTCTGATAAAGGACTTTGGAAATTCTCAGGGTACAAAATAAACATGCAAAAGACAGTTGCATTCCTATATACCAACAACAAGCAGGCAGAGACCAAAATGAAAAGCACAATCCCATTCACAATAGCCACAACAAAATGAAATACCTTGGCATCTTCCTAACCAGAGAAGTGAAAGACCTTTACAATGAGAACTATAAAACACTGCTCAAAGAAATTCAAGAAGACACAAACAAATGGAAAAATATTCCATGCTCATGGATAGAAAGCATCAACATTGTTAAAATGACCATCCTACCAAAGGCAATCTACCGATTCAACGCAATACCATTAGGTTGTCAGCATCATTCTTGTCAGACCTGGAAATGACAATACAGATATTCATATGGAAACATAAATGACCAAGAATAGCCAAAACAATCCTTAGCAAAAGAACAAAGCAGAAGGTATCACACTTCCAGACTTCAAACTTTACTATAAGACTACAGTAATCAAAACAGCCTGGTATTTGTACAAGAACAGGCACATAGACCAATGGAACAGAATAGAAATTCTGAAAGCACAGCCTTAATTCCTCAACCAACTCATCTTTGACAAAGCCTCCAAAAACAACCACTGGGGAGAGGTGAATTTATTCAGTAAATGGTGCTGGGAAAACTGGCTGATCATATGCAGAAGATTGAAACAGGACCCTTACCTATCACCATACACAAAAATTAACTCTAAATGGATCAAAGACCTAAACGTAAAACCTCAAACTATAAGAATCTTAGAAAATGCAGGAGACACCCTAATGGAAATTGGAATTGGGAACCAATTCCTATTCGGAACCCTAAAGGCCAATACCTTAAGAAATAAGATAGATAAGTGGGACCTCATCAAATTAACGAGCTTCTGCAAAGCAAAAGAAACCATCAAGAGAGCAGGGAGACAGCCTACATAATGGGAAAAAAAATTTGCCAACTGTATATCTGACAAAGGCTTAACATCTAGAATCTACAAGTAATTCAAATGCGCCGAAAGGAAAAAAAACAAACAGCCCCTTTAAAAAGTATGCAAAAGACATAAATAGGCACTTCTCAGAAGAAGATAAATGGGCAGTCAACAGACACATGAAAAAGTGCTCAGCTTCACTCATCATCAGAGAAATGCAAATCAAAACCACATGGAGATACCACCTAACCCCAGCAAAAATGGTCATCATTAATAAAACAAACAACAACAGATGCTGGCGAGGATGTGGAGAAAAAGGAATGCTTCTACACTGCTGGTGGAAAGGCAAACTAGAGCAACCTCTTTGGAAGACAGTGTGGCAAATTCTGAAAGAACTAGAAATTGACCTTCCATATGACCCAGCAATTCCCCTATTGGGAATATACCGGAGGAACTCAATTCATTCTACAAAAAAGATTCCTGGGCATGTATGTTTGTTGCAGCTCTATTCACAGTAGCAAAAACATGGAACCAATCATGTTGCCCATCAAAGCTGAACTGGATAAAGAAAATGTACATGTACACAATGTAATACAATGTAGCCATAAAGGACAGATATATGAACTTCTCAGCAACTTCGATGGATTTGGAGTTGATCATACTCAGTGATCTATCACAGAAACAAAGAACAGGGTACCATATGTTCTCACTCATAAGCGGATCTTGAACAATTATAATACTATAAGAAAGCATTTGACAGTAATGGGAAACTGTCAAGGGAGGTGGGTAGGATTAGCAGTTGAGGGAAACTGCTAGGGGAGGGAGGGGCATACCTCATCAACAAGGGTACCTGTATAATCAATGTTTGTACACCTAAGCCTGAATTGTATCCCACTTCTTTATAATAAAAATAATTTTTATTTTTAAATAAAATAAAAAAATTTACCTTTTAGAAGATAACATATACATGGAAATAGGGAATTTGTAACTTTTTGATACTAGCTTCTTTCACTCACAATAAGGCCTTTGAGATTCATCTAAAATGCTGCATGTAGAAAAAAAAAGTCTACCTTTTAATAGCTTTGTGGGGTTGTACAGTATGGTTTTACGACAGTTTGCTTATGCATTCTGTCATTAAAATATATTTGGTTTTTTCTCTAGTTTTGGAATTTATGAATAGAACTACTATAACATTCATATGTAGGTTTTGTGTAATATAAATTATTTTTTCTGGGGTAAGTACCAAGAAGTAGAATTGCTGAGCCATATAGTAAGAGTGTGTTAAACTTAGTATAAAGCTACTAAGCACCTATAACTATCATTTTCATTTCCTAATGAAACATGAGAATTCCAGCTGCTCTCCATCCTCACCAGCACTAATCACTGCTAGTATTTTTAAAATGCTATTCTAATAGATGTGTGGTGATATCTCATAATTTTCATTTATATTTTCCTAATGGCTTTGATTTTCCAAATGACTTTGATTTTGAACATCTTTTCACATGTTTATTTGGCTTCCATGTCTTCTTTGATGAAATATTTGTTCAAATGTTTTGCCTTTTCAAAATTTGATTTTCACTGTCATATTTTGGGATTTCTTTATATTTTCTGAATAAAAGTCTCTCGGGAGATATGTGGTTTGAAAATATTTTTACCCTTTCTATGGTCTATTATTTTATTTTATTAACAGTGATTTTAACAGAACAAACATTTTTAATTTTGATTAGTACTGATATATATCAGAAAATATATATATTTACACCTAAAGCAGTTCTGTAATAAATTATACTATATATTCCCACGTGGGTTTAAGTGATCCTTCTGCTCAGCCTCTCTGCAGTGAACCATGATCTTGTCACTACAACCATCTGGGAATTAAATATACACAGTACACATACAGTGTTAAATATAATAGTTTATATATACTATACACATAGTGTTTATACACACACACACACATATATATTACTATACACTTGCTTTAGGTATAATGTTCAACAGTCTCTCTAATTCCAAAGAATGAAATATTTTTTTTTTGTTTTGTGGTTTCTTTTCTTTTCTTTTTTTTTTTTTTAGTGATAACTTTTTCTTTTTTTAATTTTTAATTTTAAAGATGTGGGGTACAATTCAGGGTTAGGTATTCAAATGTTCACTATGCAGGTATCCTTGTTGATGAGGTGTGCCCCCCCGCCC
>NW_007228053.1:113195-116871 GCF_000164805.1 Carlito syrichta
ACCCCCCGGCAGTTTCCCATACTGCCAATCTCTTTCTTACAGTATTATGATAATTGTTCAGGGTCCATTTATGAGTGAGAATGTGTAATTTTCTTCTATAATTTTTTTCTAAAAATGTTATAGTTTTGTGTTTTATACATGTAGTTCCATGATCAATTTTGAAGGAATTTTTATATAAATTGTAAACTTTAGTTAAATGCTCTTATTCTTTTCATGTGGATATCCAAGTATTCAAAAGCCATTTATTGTCTTTGTATTACTTTTGCATCTTTGTAAAAAATGTGGCCAACATCTTGTGTGTCTACTTCAGAAGTATCTTTTCATACATTGATATGTGTGTTTAGAAAGTGAGTCTTCTACTTTATTTAAAATTGTTTGGGTTATTTTGGCACTTTTTTGCTTTCTTGTATACATTTTACAATCAATTTATCTATATCAGCAGAAAATTTTGTTGGGATTTTTAATGGACTTGCATTCAATTTAGAGATAATTTTGGGATGAATTAACATTATTTCAGAATTGAGACTTGAAGTTCATGAACATGCTATATCTCTCCGTTTATTTAGGTTCTATTTTATTTTTTTCATCAGTGCTTTATATCAATCAGGATTAAGTTCCCTGTGCCTATTTTATTTTTTAGTTACTATTTAGCTTAAGGTTCATTGCTTCTATAAAGAAATGCAGTTAATTCTATGTTTTGAATTTGTATCCCACAACTTTGTTATAATTTCTCATCAGTTATAGAATTTTTTTTGGAGACCACTTTAGAGTTTTCTATATAGATGTGTCTTATGTGAATAAAGACAGTTTTACTTTCTCCTTTCCAATTGGTATGCCTTTTCAGTGCATTAAAGTAAAACAAAACCAAAACAAATTTAAGAAAAAAAACCTCCCTTCTTTAAATGTTTCCTAGAATTTGTCAGAAATAACATGAACCTGTGGGATTTCATTTTCAGAAATAACTACAAATTAAATAATTATATGACTATTCTGGTTATGTAATTTATCTTGGGTATGTGTGCTAGTAATTTCTGGATTTGAAGTCTCAATATATTTCATGTAATTTATCAAAACTTGGTATGGAGTGCTTTTTGTATTATTGTCTTATCTTTTCAATGTTTCTGGAATGATAGTCTCTGTTTTACTTTAAATAATGTATTATTGATAATTTGGTTTTTCTCTTTATCTTTGCTAGTCTTTCTAGAAGTTTCAATTTTCTTACTTTTTTTTTAAAAAAAGGTTTTGTTTTAATATATTTTCTTTGTTGTTTTCAGTTTTTGGAATTTCTGTTTCACTTTCTTATTCTTTTACTTCTGCTTACTATGGAATTTGCTTTGCTCTTCTTTTTCCTAGATGGAAGTTTAGATAATCTAAGATCAGATTATTGATGTCAAGTTCTGCTTTTCTGTATAAGCATTAATGCCACAAGTTTCTGTCTAAGCATTGCTTTAGCTACATCTCACAAATTTTGATATGCTAAATTTTCATTTTCCCTGAATTAAGTATATATTTTAATTTCCCTTGCGGTTTTTTCTTTGCGTGATGGATTATTAAGAAGTTAAATTTCCAAATATTTGGAGATTTTTCCAATTATCATTCTGTTATTGATTTCTAATTTAATCAATTATGATTAGACAACACATTACACATAATTTTAATTCTTTTATATTTGCTGAACTTGTTTTATGATCCAGAAGATGGGCCGTCTTGGGAAATGTTTCTTGGTACGTGGAAATAATGTATTATTGTTGTACTGTTTGTAATATACTGTTGTTGAGTTGAGTGTCTCATAAATGCCAATTAGAATCAATTGGCTGTTGTCATAGTTTGGTTCTTGTCCATTTTCTATTGTGTTTATTCGATTACTGAAAATGAGATGCTATAATCTCTGATTTTTATTGTAGATTTGTTTGGTTGTCTTTTCAGTTCTGACAGTGCTTAATTTATGTTTCCTGAAGCTTTAATGCTAGGCACACATACACTGGGATTGTTTTGTCTTTATATAATATCCCTTGTTATCTTTGGTCATGTTCCTTGCTCTTAAGTCTACCTTGTCTTGTTACTATAGCTGCTTTTATTTATGTGTGCATGCTTGTTTCCCATCCTTTATATCTAACCCACCAATATCACTATATTTGAAGTGAATTTTTTGTAGGCAACATATAGTTGTTTCATATATTTTCATCCATTTTGACAGTCTTTGTATTTTAATTCATGTGTTTAGTCCTTTTACATTAGTGTATTTATTGATATGTTTGGCTGTAGGTCTACCTTTTCATTATTTGCTTCATGATTTCTCTTTTTGTTTTTCAGCCTTTATTTCTGTTTCTATCTTCTTTAGGTTTTTTTTCTATTTAAATATATTTATTGCACTTTTGGCTATATCTCATTGTACAGTTCCTTGATGTGTGTATGTGTGTGTCCTGTTGCTGGAAATTGCTATATAAACACTTAATTTTTCTCAGTCTACTTAGAATTAATATTTTAGTACTTCAAACAGAACATAGAAATTTTTTTATTACAATTTTCAAACATATTTTTTAAAGACTCAATAGTCTATTTGCCCCAGTATTTGACATTTTTGTTGCTCTTCCTTCATTTCTGATATTGCAAGTTTCTTCCTGTGAAGAGTTTCCTTTAGCAATTATTTTAGAACTGATCTGACAGCAATGTATTCTATTAATTTTCCTTTTTCTGAAAATACTTATATTCTATGTTTATTCCTAGTCATTATTATTGCTTGATTTAAAATTTTTGGAGAACAGTTCTTTTATTTCAGTACTTTAAATATATTTTTTCATCTTCTCACTGTTTCTGATGAGAAAATTTGCTTATTTTTCTCTGAATAATTTTTCTCTGAATGCTTTCAATATTTTTTCCCTTTAATTAGGCTGTGTCCGGGCATGAATTTCTTTGGGTCTATCTTGTTTGGGGTTTGATGAGCTTCTTGAATCTGTAGATTGTTCTTTCACTGAATATGAAAAAATTTCAACCTTCATATCTTAAATTATTTTCTGTTCTGTATTTTTTGTTCTTTTTCTGGGACACTAATAATATCAATGGTATATTTTAGGAATTATTCCAAAGTCCCTTAGTAGCTGTTAATTTTTAAAATCTTTATTCTATATTGTTAATCTTATATACTTTTCATTGATCTGTTTTCATGTTTTGTGACTTTTTTTCTGACGTTTCCATTCTCATTTTTTAGTACTAAATTTTCCATTTGTTTCTTCTTTACATCTTCCACTTGCTTATATTTTCTATCTTTTCATTCCTTTCATGAATTCTCATCTTTATTAATTGGAATATTTTATAATAGCTTTTAAATTATTTGTCTAATAATTCAAATTACTGTATCACCTCAATATGGACATTTTTTACTGCATTTTCTTATATGGGTTAATATTTTATTTGTAATCTATATGCTAGGTGATTTTCTATTTTATCCTAGACAGTTTGAATATTATGTTTTGACAATCTGAGTTTCGCTATCATTGTATAAAAATGCCTTACTTTTTGTTTCAGCAAGTAGTCAACTCGGTAGGGACCATGCCACAAGATTTGACTTTCTTTCTTTCTTTTTTTTTTTTTTTTTTTTTTTTTGAGTTGGAGTCTCACTCTGTCGCCCAGATTGGAGTGCAGTGGCCGCTCCCGGCCACCGCAGCCTCGACCTGCT
>NW_007228053.1:116891-141161 GCF_000164805.1 Carlito syrichta
GGATTACAGGCTGAGCCACCGGGCCCGACTTTGACTTGCTTTCTTGAGATCTCCCTCTCTGTGACCTCCCCAGTATCTTCCAATTCCCTGTTGATCTTTCTTTTGGTCTTTTAGCCAGAAAGTGGGGGACCCATTTATCTCACTCTGACGTTCTCTTTTATGTGTTGCACCCATATCTAAGGCCAGAGGTAGCAGGACAAAAAGAGAATGAAAGTAATGGGAGTTTGTCTTACCCTCTTGAGGCTGCAGCTACTTAAATTAGAGAGCAAGGTGCCTCCTCCTCAGAGTTTTAGGCTGCTACAGGGCCTTGTTTCGGTTGAGGCTGCTGCTGCTGCTGTTGCTATTGCTGTCATCAAGTCACTTTCTTACTCTTGTAGCCTAACCTAGAGAACTTCTCCTGGTGTGCCCTATATCCATAGTGATGCCCACTGCCTTGTTTCAGGCTGTTTTGGGTCCAGACTGGAAAAATTAGAAAAAATCCAAAAAACAAATAACTAACTCACCACCAGTTCGGTTGGTACTTTGAATTCTGGTCTTCTCCACTCTATCTGCCACTATTTACTTCATAGAGTTCCAAAGAGATGCTTTATGTATTCGGTCCAGGTTTTATAGCTTATTCCATCTTATCCTAAACTGAAACTCCAAGATAGATAAATTGCGATTCGTCGTCACATATTGGTAGCAATAGAGTCAAAGTTGGGGTCCTATTTTCAACAAAGGAATAGACTTGTCTTTTGAAATATTACTGAATTATTATGTAACAAGGATATCTGCTTCACCAAACCAGAGTATATCCCTGCTACATGAATTAAATAAGGCATTATTGTACAAGCCTGGCATTATGTATAGAAATGCCAGTGCAGGTCTGTGCCTTTCCAAGCCAGGCTCGGTGGCTCAGCCTGTAATCCTGGGCCTTGGGAGGCTGAGGTGAGCGGATTGCCTAAGCCTGCGGGTTCGAGACCCGCCTGGGCAACTTGGTGAGACCTCATCTCTACAATAAAACAAAAAATTAGCCAGGTATGGTAGCGCGCGCCTGTAGTTCCAGCTACTGGAAGGCTGAGGTGGAAGGATCGCCGGAGCCCACCAGGTCGAGGCTGCGGTGGCCCGGAGCAGCCACTGCACTCCAGTCTGGGCGACAGAGGAGACTACAACTCAAAAAAAAAAATGGTATAACTTTTTTCTTTACTCTAATATTGATTCTAGCATTTTATATTCTTTTGTAGCTAATTATGATCTGACTCCTCTCTCCAATAATTGTAAAGTAAATTAATGCGGTTTCAGATTAGTTTACTTTTAAAAATACACAGTCCTCTTCATGTCCCACAATCTCTTCACATATTACTTATCTTGACTTAATATTCTCGGAGTTGTTAATATCGTTTTTGAAAATATTTTCAATATTCTTTTGCCAATTGATTCTATTTATCCAACCTTAGAAAAATTATTTGCTTACTGAACAGGTAAAAAAGATCAACAAATTGATTTTTCACAGTAATTTTCATGTTTCCCTTTTCTGAGGTCATTCATCAGTGCAAACTGTTTCACTCAAAAAATATGTGCTATTGCCAGTAACATTTGGGAGAAGTTCTATCATGTCAGGATGATTCCTGCTAGGTTACCTGATATAAGCCAGATTTTCTTGTTTTAAAACCCTGAAGCTGCCTTATATTACTTTTAAACACTGTTACTTCTCACTTATGAAAGAGATGCCCGTTGATGTGTTCTTCATCTGCATAAGTATTATTATCACATTCAAACTTTATTTTCTATGTTAAGGACATTTCAGACTCATCCTTATTTGTCCTCCTGGTTGCACAAACAATACTACATTATTTAGGATAGAGTGGGGAGGAAAGTTTTCTAGCATCTTTCAGCATCCTCTCTAGCAGGAATTCTTTAACTGCTATATGAATGTGAAAGGAAAGAGCTAACATCTAGCCTCAACAAAACCTAAAAATATTTATCCCTTAATACTCAAGGTACTGTTAGGAATTTATCTATGATGGATGAGAGAGAGAAATAATTATAATAATAATAATAATCCAAGGACAACATTTCAGCCCAAACTTCCTTACTTCATTGTTAAAATTTGTTATAGTGTAATGAGTAACATATGAAGATGAAAAAACACACATAATTGACCTAACTAGCTAGGTATAAAAAGATAAGAGGTTTCAGGTCAGTAACACTCATTTCGCCTGTTCTCTTGAAAGCATGTCTTGAGTTCAGAACGGCTGGGCAAGGAACTCCATTAATATGCATGCTGTGTATTTTCTGTCCTGCATATTTTTTAAACATTTAGTAAACTTGGTGCTGGCTGAGTTCTGGGAGTTTTATTATCCATCCAAACCCAAGTCTATTTGTGGTGCTAGTAACACAGAGTTGCTATTTTCATTATTTATTTGTTTGTTTTTAAATTTCAATAGCTTTGGGGGGCACAAATAATTTTTGGCCTGGGCTTTAATTATGACCACCACCCTCTGCTGTGGACACTGTATCCAACAGGTGATTAATTTTGTTCCTCCACCCCTTTTCTTCCCTTCCCTTTCTGAGTTCCAGTATCCATTTTACCATTCTCTGTCTTTGCATATTCTTAGTTTAGTTCCCACTTGTAAGTGAGAACATGTGTTTGGTTTTCTGTTCCTGAATTTGTTCACTTAGGATGAAGTTCTCCAATTCCACCCAGGTTGCTGCAAAAGACATTATTTTATTCTTTTTGATAGTGGAGTTGCATTCCATAGTGTGTATAAACATTTTCATTATCCCCTGATCGGTTGATGGGCATTTCGTTGATTCCACATCTTTGTAATTATAAATTGTGCTGTGATTAACATGTGGGTGCAGGTGTCTTTGTTATATAAGCACTTCTGTTTTCTGGGAGTAGATACCTAGTAGTAGAATTGTTGGATTAAATGGTAGATCTCTTTTTAGATGTTGAGAAATTTCCATACTGCTTTCCATAGAGGATGTACAATTTACACTCCCTCCAACTGTGTATAAGCATTTTCTCTTCTTCATATCCATGCCAGCATCTATTGTCTTTTTTTTTTTAATAATGGCCATTGTGATTGTGATTGGTGTAATGTGGTATCTCATTGTGATTTCAATTAGCATTTCTCTGATGATGAGTGACATGAGCTTTGTTTTTATATGTTTGTGAGTCATTTGTATGTCTCCTTTTGTCAGTTGAGTGTTCGTAACATTTACCCATTTTTAATAAGGCTTTTTTCTTTTTTCTTGATGATTTATTTCAATTGTTTCAAGATTCTGAATATTAGTCCTCTGTCAGATGTATAGCTATGAATATCTTCTCCCATTCTGAAGGTTGTCCATTTGTCTGTTGAATTTTTCTTTTGCTGTGTAGAAGCTTTTTCATTTAATTAAGTCCTACTTGTTTATGTTTGGTTTTGTTGCATGGGCTTGTAAACTTTAGCCATAAATTCTTTGCCTAAGCCAATATCCATAACAATTTTTTTACGTTTTCTTCTAGGATTTTTATGGTTTCAGGTCTGACATTTAAATTTTTAATGCATCTTGAGTTAACTTTTGTATATGGGGAAATATAGGGATCAAGTTTCATTTTCTTGCATGTAGCTACCCAATTTTCTCAGCACCATTTGTTGAATAAGGGTATCTTTTTTTCCAGTGTATGTTTTTGTCTACAAAGATTAATTGGTTGTATCTGGGTTTATTTCTGGATTATCTCTTCTGTTCCAGTGGTTCATGTATCTGCTCTTATACCAGTACCATGCTATTTTGTTTTCTACAGACTTCTAGTATAACTGGAAGTCAGGTAATATGATGCCTCCAGCTTTGTTCTTTTTGCTTATAATTGTTTTAACTATCTGGCTTTTTTTGGGTTTCATATGAATTTAAAACTTTTTTTCTAAATCTGTGAAAAATGAAATTAGTAGTTTGATAGGGATGCATTGAATTTTTACATTACTTTGGGTAATATGATCATTTTAACAATGTTGATTATTATACCCCATAAGTATGGGATGTTTCTCAATTTCTTTGTGTCCTCTACAATTATTTCATCGGAGTTTTGTAAAGATCTTTCAATTGGTTAAATATATTCCTAGGTATTTTAGTTTTTTTGGCTGCTCTTATAAATGAACTTTTTAAAAAAAATTTGATTCTCTGCTTGATTGCTATTGGTGTATAGCAGTGCTACTAATTTGTGTGTGCTGATTTGGTATCTTTAAGCTTTACTGAATTCATGTATCAAGTCCAGGAGTCTTGTTTTTTTTTAAGTCGGAGTCCCATTCTGTCGCCCAGACTGGAGGGCAGTGGCACGCTTCCGACCACCACAAATTTGACTCACTGGGCTCCAGTGATCCTTCTGCCTTAGCCTTCCAAGTAGCAGGAACTACAGGCATGCACTACCACAGCTGGCTAATTTTTTATTTATTGTAGAGACGAGGTCTCGCCAAGTTGCCTGGGTGGGTCTCAAACCCGCGGGCTCAGGCAATCCACTCACCTCGGTCTCCCAAAGTGCTGAGATTACAGACTGAACCACTGAACCCGGCCAAGTCCAGGAGTCTTTTTATGGGTTTTTTTTTGTGTGTGAATTGGAGTCTCACTCTGTCGCCCAGACTGGAGTGCAGTGGCCGCTCCCGGCCACTGCAGCCTCGACCTGCTGGGCTCCAGCGATCCTTCCACCTCAGCCTTCCGAATAGCCAGAATTACAGGCACGTGCTACCACGCCCGGCTCATTTTTTGATTTTATTGTAGAGATGAGGTCTCGCTTGCCCAGGCAGGTCTCGAACCCGCAGGCCCAGGCAATCCACTCACCTCAGCCTCCCAAAGGCGCAGGATTACAGGCTGAGCCACTGAGCCCGGCATCCAAGAGTCTTTTTAAAGAGTATTTGTGATTCTCTACCTATAAGATCATGTTATCAGCATACAGAGATAGTTTGATTTCTTCTTTTCCAATTTGCATACCTTTATTTCTTTTTCTTGCCTGATTGTTCTAGCAATTACTTCCAATACCATGTTAAATAGTAATGGTGAACGTGGGCATCCTAACTGTTCCAGTTCTGAGGAGGAATGCATTCAATTTTCTCCTTTCAGGATGACAGTGTCTGTGGGTTTGTTGCATATGATATTTATTATTTTGAGGAATGCTCCCTCTATGCTTATTTTGCTGAGGGCTTTTATCATGAAAGGATGCTGAATTTTATCAAATGCTTTTTCTGCATCTATCAAAATGATCATATGCTTTTTGTTTTTAATTCTGTTTATGTAGAGGGTCACATTTATAGACTTGCATAAGCTGAACCACCCTTGTGTCCCTGGGATAAAATCCACTTAGTCCTGGTGTGTTATTATTTTTGTGTGTGTGCTGTTGAATTTAGTTTATTAATATTGTGTCGAGGATATTTGTATTTATGCTCATAAGGGATATTTGTCTGTAGCTTTTTTTGTGTGTCTTTTCCTGCATTTGGTATCAGAGTGATACTGTCCTCATAGAAGGAGTTAGGGAGGATTTCCTCCTTTTGATCTTGTGGGATAGCTTCAATGAAATTGGTGTCATTTATTCTTTGAGGGTCTGGTGGAATTCTGCTCTGAGTCCATTTGTCCCTGGATTTTTATTTTGTTGAGAGATTTCTTCCTTCCTTCCTTCCTTCCTTCCTTCCTTCCTTCCTTCCTTCCTTTCTTTCTATCTTTCTTTCTTTCTATCTTTCTTTCTTTCTTTCTTTCTTTCTTTGATTTATTGTAGAGACTAGGTCTTGTCAAGTTGCCCAGGCTGGTCTTGAACCTGTGGACTCAGGCAATCCACTCGCCTAGGCCTCCCAAAGTGCTGGATTATAGGCTGAGCCACGGAGCCTAGCCTTGTTGGGAGATTTCTATTACTGTTTCAATCTTGCTGCTCGCAATTGGCCTATTCAGAGTTTCTATGTCTTTTTTAAAAGTTGGGGGGTTGTATGCTTCCAATAATTTATCCATTTCTTCTCGGTTGTCTAATTTGTTTGCTTAGAGGTGTTTATGATCTTTTATTTTTTCATCATATCAGTTATAATGTCTCCTTTTTCATTTCTGATTGAGCTAATTTGAATCTTCTCTCTTAATTTCTTAATTAACAGAGCTAATGGTCTATCAATTTTGTTTATCTTTGTTTCATTTGATGTTGTTTTTTTATTTGTTTCATTTAGTTCTGCTAACTTTGGGTTTGGTTTGTTTGTATTCTTTTAGTTCCTTGAGGTGTGATTTTAGGTTGTCAATATGCAATCTCTCAGTCTTATTATTGTAGGTTTTTAAGTGCTATACATTTTCCCTGTGAGCACAGCTTTCGCTGTGTCACTTTTGATAATTTGTTTTATTTTTGTCATTCATTTCAAGGAATTTTTTTAAATTTTCATCTTGATTTCATTGTTGACCCAAGGATCTTTCAGAAGTAGATTGTTTAACTTTCATGTTTTTGTTTGGTTTCATGAATTCTTCCTGAATTTAATTTCGAATGTTATTCCACTGTGGTCTGAGAAGGTGTTTGATATGATTTTGAGTTTTTGAATTTATTGAGATTTAATTTGTGGCCTATTATATGGCCTATCTTGAAGAATGTTCCATGTGCTGATGAGAAAAATGTATACTCCATAGTTTTGGAATGGAATATTCTGTAGATGTCTGTTAGTTTCATTTGCTCTAAAGTCTGGTTTAACGCCAATGATTTTTTTGTTGACTTTCTACCTTGATGATGTGTCTATTGTCAGTAGAGTGCTGAAGTTTCTCGTTATTACTGTATTGCTCTCTTTGTCTTTTTTTTAGGCTCAGTAGTATTTGTTTTATAAAGCTCGGGCTTGGGTGTTAGGCACATATATATTTAAAATTGTTAAGTCTTCACCTTGGAATGATCCCTTTATCATTATGTAATAATCACCTTTGTCTTTTTTAAACTGTTGTTAATTTAAAGATTGTTTTATCTAATATGAGTATGACTACTCCTGCTAGTTTTTGGTTTTCATTTGTGTGAAATATTTTTCTCCACCTCTTTACCTTGAGTCTATAAGAGTCTTTGTGAATTAAGTGTGTCTACTGAAGGCAGCAAATACTTGTTTGTTTGTTTATGTTTTTCCATTCTGCCAGTCTATATCTTTTAGTGGGGCTTTGAGACCATCTATGTTCAAAGTTAATAACGATATGTAAGGTACTATTCAATTCATCATAGTGGTTGTTATCTGGTTGCTTTCTTTACTTATATTCTCTATTGTGTTGGCATCCCACAAAAGCTGTGAGCTTTGTGATTTCCAGCATTTTTCTACTGATGTATTTTGACTGTTTTTTTTTTTCCTTTCAGTATTTAGAATTCCTTTTATTTCTTTTTTTTTTTTTTTTTTTGAGCTGGAGTCTCACTCTGTCGCCCAGACTGGAATGCAATGGCCGCTCCCGGCCACCGCAGCCTCAACCTGCTGGGCTCCAGCAATCCTTCCGCCTCAGTCTTCCGAGTAGCTGGAATTACAGGCATGCGCTACCACGCCCGGCTGATTTTTTGATTTATTGTAGAGATGAGGTCTCGCTGCCCAGGCTGAACCCGCGGGCTCAGGCAATCCACTCACCTCAGCCTCCCAAAGGCGCGGGATTACAGGCTGAGCCACCGAGCCCGGCTTCCTTTTATTTCTTATAGAGTCAGTCTAGTGGTGAAATTCCCTCAGCATTTGCTTGTCTGGAAAAGACTTCATCTCTCCTTCATTTATGAAATTTAGTTTTGCAGGATATAAAATCCTTGGCTAACTGCTATTCTGATTGAGGAGACTGAAGACTGCACTAACCCCTCTGGCTTATAAGGTTTCTTCTGAGAAGTCTGCTATTAATCTGATAGGTTCACCTTTGTAAGTTACTTTTATTTTGTCTTATTACTCTTGAAATTCTTTTCTTCACATTTACTTTGAATAATTGGATGATTATATCCCTTAAGGGTGACCTTTTCCAATGAATCTTCTGGGAATTCTTTGGGTTTCTTGTATCTGGATGTTTAGATCTTTGACAAGACTAGGGAAGTTTTCTTCCATTATTCCCTCAAATAGTTTTCCCAAACCTACTGCTTTCTCTTCTTCCTCAAGACCACCTATGATTATTAGGTTTGGATGTTTTACATAATCCCTAATTTTTTGGAGACATTTTCCATTCTCTTGATTCTTTTTTCTTTATTATTTGCTGATTGGATTAATTCAAAAGTATTGTCTTCAAGTTCTAAGATCCTTTCTTCTACTTGTTCTATCCTACAGTCAAAACTGTCCACTGCATTTTTACTTCCCTAAGTAATTCTTTTATTTTCAGAATTCTATTTTTTTCTTTTCATGTGTGTGTGTGTGAGAGAGAGAGAGAGAGAGAGAGAGAGAGAGAGAGAGAGTGTGTGTGTGTGTGTGTGTGTGTGTGTGTGTGTGTGTGTGTGTGTGTGACTTTGGAGAACTTTTCATTCATGTTCTGAGTAGTTTATTTAATTTCTTTATGTCAGTTTTCAATTTTCTCCTGAAGTTCATTGATCAATTTTATAATCAGCATTTTGAATTATATGTCTGGAATTTCAAAGATTTCATTTTGGCTAGGGTTTGTTTCTGAAGAACTTTCAGGGGTGTTGAAGAGTTCTCTTTTTTCATATTGTTAGAATTATTTTTCTGGTTCCTACTCAGTTGTCTAAAGTATTTCTTCTTATCTGAGTTTGGCAAAATGTAAACACTATAGGATTCCCTTGGTTATTTATAGCCTTGATGAGGTGAGTTTCTCAATTGCCAGCTGTGCCAATCCTATGCTGGATACCTGCACTGGCTCATAATATCCTGAGTGGACAGAGTGACTCACAAAGTGGGGGTTAGCTTGTATTGGGAATCAGGCCTTCTCCAAAGATGAGGCATTATATCTGATGTGGTGAACTGTATCATTGACCCCTGGCCAGGAAGTAACACTTGTGGGAGAAAGCCAGCTGTAATGGTGACCATGGCGTTTCTCCTTGGTGAGTGTTGTTCCAAGGAAGTGCCCAGCCATCCTAGGCAGAAGGCAGGGATCTGGGGATTACTCAAGTTCCGTGATTTGAGTCTTTGAGGGGAGTGTGGGAGGAAAGGAACTCAAGCACCCCATAAATGTGCACTCTTGACTAGTCTAGTAGGGACTGAGAGTGAGACCCAGGCCACAGAAGTAACACTATTGTACAGAGCAGGCACAGATTAATTTTCATGGGAGTGAGAGGTTGTATGACAAGTTTCACTAGGCTTCCCATCTTGGCCTCAGGCAGTTTTCCTTCCTGAATGTGAAAGCACAGGCAGTCTCAGGTCTCAGGTATTCTCATGGCAATTTGTTCCAGCCAGGAACTACCTGTAGCTACAGAGTTTGCCCCTGGGGTCTGTCCCCTCCCAGGTCAGCTGGAAAGCGTCCACACCACTTGCAAGGGTTGAATTCCTAGAAAATGACAACTGGCACTGCTCAAGGCTTTCTTTTCTTCTGCACCATTCCACAGCAGAGCACAGCTATGGGTAAGACAGTTATCCCTGGAATCCCACAAGGCCCAAGGGGCCCATCAGGTCCACAGCAAAAGCACAGGACTCTTGAATTCTCCTTACTCACCTTCTCCACTGCATCCAGAGGCTGCCAGGAGACTGTAGTGGTGCCAGTGAGACTCTGGCTAATTCCAGCTCAGGTCAATGGATTTGTCTGTTCTTTGTATTATGTGCCTATTACCACTTATTTGAAGTGTCATGTGGTATTCTGCTGGTCTTATTCCTCACTGATTGCTGAGGAAACTCTAACTTGGTTTACTCCATAAGATAAATTCATTCTATCTGCCTCATGTTGGCCTTCTTAAACTTGTCTTAAACTTGCTTTCAAGGATGTGTTTTATCATTTTGGATTTATATCTTTTCATTTCTATGAAGGTATGTAAGACAAGTGTATAAGGTATTTCTTCTTTAGGTCCTGATTTACCTTGCAATAGTTTCATTTTGAGAAAAACCTACAAAGTGACACATTTTGTATATCTGTCAGTACTTCCTTATTTTTCCTTTTTGAACTGGAAATATTGAGTAAATTGTTATCATAAAAAAACTTTACCTAAAATTTTCTAGTCTTGGAAATTGACATTTTTTTCTGGGTCTAGTTTCAAAATTATCAATGTTTTGTATCCAAATAACATTTTGCAGTAAAGTTTAAAATTCTAGCCATAGAATCTAAATGTCATAAACAAATTCTCCATTTTATGTTTTTACTCTTTGAACTTGTTCTTCTAGGATTCCTAGCTATTAGAAATTATTGATTTTTGATGTCATGATAGTCCATTATATTGATTTGATAATTCACGGCACATTTTTATGTTTCAAACATGAAATATCAATAATTATATTTGCATTATAAAAGAGCTGTACAATTATAAAAATAATTTACCATATTCTTGCAAACAATGTGGAGGATAAGGAATTTCAATATGCCTTTTATTGGCAGAAAACATTCAGTTATGGGAAAACCACAATAACATAAGGGTAATTCGTTGCAGAGTCCACAGAAAATACAAGAAAACTCAAAGGGTAAAGAAAATTAGAATAAAAGCAAAACTTACAGGCAATTTTTTAAAGCAAGCTTTGGAACCAGTATAACTCTAAAAGTCAAGTTATACTGGAGATCTACAGTATCTGAGGCAAACAGACCTTAACGGAATTAAAAGACTAGGGTTTACCATAGGACAAAGAACAGACTCTAAACTACAGATTCATGAATAAGGTTAAGATACTTTCACTTGTTATAATTTAAGTAAAGGTAGAAGTAGGGGTAAAAAAAAATCCGCCTATATATAAAAGAAACCAGTGAAGACACTCTTAGATACTCTTCCTTCTCTCTGTGGCATAAAATGATCTCCTTAAAGATCTGTAACCCTAGGCCATTCAGAATATATATATATATATATATATATATATATATATATATATATATTTTTTTTTTTTTTTTCCTGAGTGAGACTATACTCAATTTAAGTCATTCAGGATTCCTGGGTAATATGCTATTAAGTATGAATTCACCATCTAAAGTCTCCACATACAGAAAAAAAAATTTCATCATAATTGAAGATACTAACAGAAAGCAAAGCTAAGAAATTTACCTGACACACCCCGCCCTGATTTAGTTTAGTGAAACTGCAGAATATCAAAGACAAAGAGAACATTTAAAAGAAGCCAGAGAGAAAAGACAGATTATTTATAAGGAAGTATCAACTAAAAAGCAGATTTCTAGTGTCCATAATGACTACACAGGGAAATATTATTTTCAGTGTACTGAGAGAAAGTAGCTAGTTTTCTAGACTCAAGAACTCGGAACATCTTGAGAATATGACATCTTCATACAATAACCAAGAGATTTTACTGTCCAGAATCAAGAACTAAGGATGCTCTTAAATAAGCAAATGGAAAATCTGAGCTAGAAGAAGACATGTTGAAGGGAGAAATTTTAAGTATTTAACTAAATTTTTAAAAAAAATAACTGCACAATACAAGAAGAATAATATTTCATGAGTGTGGTTAACCATAAAACAGGTTTTGGTCAATGGGAAGGAAGAGAAAAAAATACAAACATAGAGAAAGAGGGAGATAAATTCTGAATCTCAGGATCTGTCTTCAAGACAACTTGTTCAATGTGCTTAGAATTCAGTAATTCCTAATGTAAACAAATATTTTTGTTTTTCTTTTTTTATTTAGACACCAGAGGCATATAAAGTCAAAATATAAAAAAACAACTTTAAGGCCAGGCTCCGTGGCTCAGTCTGTAATCCCAGCACTTTGGGAAGCCTAAGCAAGTGAATTGTCTGAGGCTGTGGGTGTGAGACCAGCTCAGGCAACTTGGTGAGACCTCATCTCTACAATAAAAATAAATCAAAAAATTAGCCAGGCTTGGTAGCACATACCTGTAGTTCCGGCTACTTGGAAGGCTGAGGCGGAAGGATCACTGGAACCCAGCAGATCAACGCTGGGGTGGCCATGAGCATGCCACTGTACTCCAGCCTGGGCGGCGGAGTGAAACTCCAACTCAAAAAAAATTTTTTTTTAAATTTTAAAAAATAACTTTAAAACAAATGATTACAATATCTTTTCCCCAGGGGCCATGATAACTATAATTTTGTAGAAAAATAATCTAGAAAGGGCAGCAATTATTTCACATATATGGTCTATGTTTTTGAAAATTAAAAATGGAATCTTAAAGGAAGAAAAGCTTATAAATAAGTTAATAAATATAATTTGTACAATGATTCTAGGAATCATAGAAAAGTATGTTTTATCATTTTCTTTGAAATTAGAAAAATGCAGTTGAAGAACTGAAGAAGTAGAAAGTGGTAGAGTTAAAATTAATTCTTGTTAATATTAAAGTCTAGTGTCCTAAAAAATTCATGTTCTGCATTATTAAATTTCCATACATGAATTGTGCATGCATTATATTTTTGTATTTTCTAAAAATACAAAGGAAACACTGTACATTCATATGAACACCAATTGAGTTCATAGTCTGTACCAGATAATATGCCTAGACAAATTTATCAGTCCCATTATTTAGTCTTTGAAACAACAGTCTGAATTATCGTTCCCACTTTGCACATGAGGATGTCACTATTCAAACTAGAAGTAACTTATCAGATTGGTGTAGCCAGAATTCTGGACTAGATCTTTCTGAATCCAGAGACTTTGAATTAATAAAACACAACTTACTACCTCAGTGAGAGCATTCAGATGTGCAAAGTCAACCCTAATGTAGGTAAGGAGAAACACATTTTCCTGTTCCATCAAATCCTGTCAATATTGATAATGTCATGGTGTTTTTTTTTTTTTAAAGAATGCTCCCTCCCACTGTTTCCCCTTGAATCTTTAAATGATATGCTTACAAATTATAATATATCTTCTGATTTCTTCAAGTATAATTGTTCTTGTCAACATATAGAAATTAAAACACAATGTTTAATGTCTGTCAATCTTTAAGGCAGAAGAGCTCTAATTTTAAATTGACATGTACATTTCAATATACGAGTTTCAAACATCTGTCACAAGGGTGAGAATTTTTAAAAACAACTTCTGCAGAAACTTTATTAAGAAATAACGCTGTGGTCCTGTCGAGTCTGTGTTAAGAAAGAACAGCTGCACACTCGGGGCCCTGGAAGGGAGCCCATTCCGTGTGAATTCAGAAGGCAACGAACAGGCTTATTGCCATTTATTTGTGAGAGAATAGTCATTTGTTTGACATACTGAAGTCAGCCTCAGGATGAGACGGCTTTGTTCAACAACTATCAGACAGGAAAAATTATTCCCTAACCTCCTGATAGGAAGTCAATGAGAACTTTGAGAAAGCTGCTTATGGATACAAATAATAGACTGGACACCAGTGTGGGGATTACTAGGCGTTGTTAAAAAATAAAAGGGAGGAAGGAGATTTCCTTTCATTTCTGAAATGCTAAAAATTGTGTTGCAAGATTCAATGAATTCATGAATATTCATTTTTGTTCACCTGGTTTTCCTAATGAAAGGAATATTGTCCTAGTATTGGGGTTTATTTTTGATTGTTTGTTTTAGTTTTGCTTTATTGCCTATAATACCTATAATAATGTTGATTATATACTTAGCCAGGCACGTCTATGGCTTAGTGAATTACTTTCTTAAGAAAGTTAATGTATCAATCTATTCGAAAATATGTAAATAATTTCTTAAATTAAACACACAACATTAACATCACTGGAAAGCTATAGAAATTTTTAAAACACTCACACACCAAATACGTTTCTCATGCAAAATATTGAATCTATAATTGTTTCTTATATACGGTATTGTTACACCCAAGAAAGATAAAATGAAAGGTTTTTAGGTCCAGATCATGGCATGCAAAAAACATCAAAAGGACAGGAGTCTGCCTTGTGAAGACAAACTTAAATGATGTAGACTGTAGACTGAAAAGATAAAAAACTATGAAGTTGAAGAAGAAATTATTCTTCAATTATGAAGGCTAAGGATATAGTTCAACTGAATTCAGTTAAAAAGAACCTCCTTTGAACCAAGAGAGAAGAAAATTGAGGGCAAATAACAAGAAATATTACTTGACATAATGTAATAATTTTATGAGATTTTGTATTTTTTCTTTTTTAGCCAGAATTGATATTGTCTGAATTTGGTGTAGTCTGAAAATGTCAATATATAAGGCATGCACTGCCTAATTTTTAGAGCAATATCCAGGTACATAACAGAACATTCTGTTTTTCTTGATCCCTGTTAGAGGTAAAATATTGAATTAAATAAACTACAGTTGGCCAAGTGTACTAATTCTTCTATTCCATTATTATGTCATCCTGAAATTCTATTTATTCACAAAACCTTATGACCAAATGATTGTGAAGATCATGCTTTCCATGTATGTTGAAAAAAAACCCTTTGTTTTCAGATGAGGAAATATTGATAAAACAAAGTTCTATAGCATAAAAAGGAAACTTTTATTTTAATGTGTATGTAGGACATTAAAATGCATATTAACTACTTTTTTTTTTTTTGAGTTGGAGTCTCACTCTGTCGCCCAGACTGGAATGCAGTGGCCGCTCCCGGCCACTGCAGCCCTCGACCTGCTGGGCTCCGGCGATCCTTTCGCCTCAGCCTTCCAAGAGTAGCTGGAATTACAGGCATGTGCTACCACACCCGGCTGATTTTTTGATTTATTGTAGAGATGAGGTCTCGCTGCCCAGGGGGGTCTCAAACCCGCTGGCTCAGGCAATCCACTCACCTCAGCCTTCCAAAGGCACGGGATTACAGGCTGAGCCACCGAGCCCGGCTTAACTACTTATTTTTAATACATACTAGTTTTGCAAGTGTGGGCATTAGCTGATTTTTAATTGTGTAAAATAATTTTCATTTTTCCTTTTCTGTATTAAGTCACATTTTTGTGGGCTTGAAGACTAAAAATCACAACTCATTTTTTTTTGGATAGTTTCAATTATGCAGAACATTTTAAAACAAATTAGAATAGCACTTCACCTATCAAGGACAACTCAGAATCACTTCCAGGTTTATATTTTTAATTAACCTGGATCTGATCGTAAATCATTAACATAGGTCTAATTCTGAAATAATTGGTACTTTAGGTAGATATCTTCTGAAATGAATACATAACAATTTCTGACTTGTCATTAAGCAGAAGTGCAGTTCTATACGCTAAGGAGATTGTCTGAGTCCTTCCCAGTTTTTATAGGCATCTGTCTTTGTCCTACCTCATTCTATGTCCTTTGGGGGTGGCACAGTTATTCATGGATAAAGTTTAGTCATGGTCCTTCCATGACAATAAGTTCAATAATTTGCTAGGATTTATTGGAGTACTATTTTTAATAGTATGGGTTCTACCCAATATCTCTTTTTTGTCAATTACTTTTAATCAATACTTGGTTCCTTATCTATTTCTTTCCATGTCCCTATTTTGACAAAATACAGATCATATTAGAATTAGTCATATAAATGAACAGGTGAAAAATGCTTTACAAATTGCAAAGCATTTTTATATATGTTAGCCATTGTTACCCTGAACAGAACACTGGGACAGAAGTTATTTGAGAGCTAAAGATACTGAGGCTTGCCAAAATATTTAAAATTACACAACCAATAAGTGACAGAGTCAGTCTTCTGACTTTAAGCCCTGTAGAGATACTTTATGTTCCTCTATAATATATAGCAGGGATACTGGTTAGAGGCATTTTTGTGAGGCCTCACACATTTTCTAGCTGTAAGTTCAAGTATTCATTTATTTGAAAAAAACATTAAGATTTTTTAAATGTGCACAGCACCAAACTAAACATTAAAAAAGCTTAAAAAATTTTCTCTGAGTAAAAAACAATTATATAAAATGATACAATGTAAATTGGCAGAGTCTAGAGGTTAACTAGAGATTGCTGTAGAAATTCAGAAAGAATCACGAACAATTCAGCTTGGAGTGTTCCAGAAAGAATGCACTGAAAACTTAACTGCACTTTAGGGATAAATAAAAATGCACCAGAAGAATATGTAAGAAAGATTCTAGGAAGAAGAATCAGCATGTTAAAAGTAAAAACTTACTTGTAATGTTTAGAGGCAAATACATCATAACAAATTTTCACAAAATCATTTAAAATCCTGCCAAAAAACTTGCCCTACATTTTATCCGTTCATGAGCTGATTTTTTTTTTTTTTTCTCAGTTTGAAATATGATCAGACTTTCTGGTTTGCATGTTCAGCCAAGAGTTTCTGGCTTGTGAATGAGCGAATCAGGCCTTTGTCTCAGCTCTCTATACCTCCAAGTACTATAGATAATTTGTGTTTCTAGACAAAAGAACATAGTGATATTTATCAATCCATGCCATAGGTAATGTGGAGAAAGTATATTCAGATTCTGAGGTCTTCCGAAGGTAGTTATTGCAAGTTCTGGGTGATATTTTGAGAGTTGCTCTTTATCAAGTATCCAAGTGGGTAGCTCTCACTTCCTTCAGGAATGTACTCCAAAGCTACCTTCCCAGTAATCCTGTCCTCATCCCGCAAATAAAATAGCAATACTGACATCCCATCTCATTACACACTTTCTATTCATGTTAGCTTGCTTAATTCTTCTCCATGCTAGGTAATCAAATCTGACACAGGATAAATACACATGTTTGTTTTCAGCCATCTCCCCCCTAGAACAGCAGTGTCATGAGAACAAAGAATCAGTGAGTCATATCATGTATCGACAGCAATAAGGACATTGACTAATACATACTAATACTTGATAAATACCTATGAAATCATCAGATAAGTGAATGGATGTAAGTAAACAAAATGTACATGAAAAAAAGAGCTTTTAAAAATTTAGAATCTATAATACTGAGTGATCTATCACAGAAACTAAGAACTGAGTACCACATGTTCTCACTCATAAGTGGACCTTGAACAATTATCATATTACAATAAGAAAGAGATTGGCAGTAGTGGGAAACTGCCAGGGGAAGGGGCTGGCACACCTTGTTAACAAGGGTGCCTGCATAATGAACATTTGTATACCTAATCCTGAATTGTATCCCACATCTTTAAAATAAAAAAAATTTTTAAATAAAGATAAAAATTTAGTGGTTAAATCATTATTTTTGTCATTTTATTAGAGTTAAGTAGTAAACTAGTCTTCTTAAATCCCACATTCTTTCTCTACTCCGTGAGTTGATATATTGTCAAGAGAAAGAGACCAAGAGCTTGATTAAATTATAAATATACTGATCTGTGTATAAATAATTGAGTTGAATAGAAAATAAATGACACATTAATATGTATATGAACATCAGGGAAGTTGTATTTAATTCCTTTCTATGCTTTAAGCCATTTTCCTGAAATTTACTTGTTAAAAAAGCCATTTATAATGTTTCATTTGTTGTCTACACCATACCACCCTGAATGCACCCGATCTCGTTTATATCTCATTAATAGCTGCATTTTTGTCAAGCCTTTAAATGCTGTTGCAACATTAGTGCATTTATACACATAAGCATGGACAGTTTTCCAGAGGGCAGATTCACAAGTAGAATTAATTTTAGCTGATTTCACTTTCAAAGCCCCAAACATTATCATGAACCAAGTGAAATACAGCCTGCAGGAGTCCACCACTTATGACACAAGTATTATTGTGAACTCTGAGCATATGCACAGTAAACACCAGGTTTTATATCATTACATTTCCTGTCTGGCTTTGAATGAGTTCTGCCCTACAGGACTATTAGCAAACAACAAAAATGATAGCATTTCATAAGCCAAGGGGTAGCTAACCTGCTTAAATATGTCTTCCTTTTGGACAGATTAAAAATGTCAGCAGTTAAGCAGCTGATGTATCAGCACGTATTGCAATGAAGGGGTTTCTGCAGGAATATGCACTTACATCAAATATTACTTTTTCCCATCACTGCATGGAATTTATGTAATCTAATTAACATGCTTCAGTGGCATTTTGAAAATGAAGTATCTCTGAAGTAAGCATTGGATAGGATCTACTTAGCATTCCATTACAGAAGAGTGATACATAAATTTAAGTCTTTCAATAAAATTATGCTTTGATATAAATCAGTTTGAAAAACTTTGGACTGTTTAATAACTTTGCTATCTTAAATAGCACAGTCATAGCCATATAGGCAAAAAATGGGTTTTCATGTGAGCTTTGATACTATAGATCAAACTTATAAACATATGTGACTAAATATATGCATGTATACATATGTTTGTTATAGATATAGACACACACATACCTGGGCATGTGTCTGTATGTATGATACACATGAAGAAAAGTACACATAGTATAATTATACATATCAAAACCTGCACATCATCACCCATATCAAGAAACAGATGTTAAGTTCATTAATCCTCAAAATCCATTCAGACATTTTCAGTCACTCATCCCCACCTCTGCCCATCAAAGTTATCTGGTATCCTAACCTTTAACAGCACAGATTAGTTTTTACTGTTGTTGTATAAAGTCCATATTTTGAAACATGATTTTCTTTGCAGGAAAGGTTCACAGTATAGGCAATGTTGTTTCATGACACTGAGCAAGGTACTTGTCCTGAGATACTATTCCAATATAATTGAGTTTATTACAAAAATTAATTTAGATAACATCAATTATCGTATTAATTTAGATAACTCATAAGAAATTATTGTGATATATTTTCACTTTAAAAGTCTCTCCAGTCATGCTAAATTACCATTTCATCTAGTATCCCTAAAATTTTGGTTATCATAATAAGACGATATAAAATAAAAGATAGCATACATGCAACAAAATGCACTCTTGTAGGTGAGGCACTATGTCTTATTCACCTCTGTATTTTTCAGTGGTAAGTAATAAAAATCGAAGGAACTAAAATTAAAACAAATTTAAACAAAGTGAATGAGTGATACAAGAACAACATTAATGAAATACTGTCAATTGCATCACATCATGGATTAAAAAATGGTAGTAGATTTTTACATTCATTGAACTCTTATATTGAACCCTACCACATTTAATTATCTTAATAAACCCATGAATTGGGCAATATTTTTATCATCCCCTTTGCACAGATGTGTACACTGTGTCACTGAGTTATTAAGAGCACACAACTAATAAGTACTGGATCTGTAATTCAAACTTGACCACTTGGCTCCCAATCCTGAACTCATAACTATCACTCTTTATAAATAGGGATGTATTTCATATATTTGAAAAAGAGGGGAATTAGATTGATGATGGATAAATAATAAGATAATGGCATGACATGAATAAATAAGATACCATATTATACTCATAAAATTTACTCTTCAGGGCAGGTTCATATAGATTTAAATAACTTTTCCTCTGAACTATATTATATGCCAATTAGGTGCTATGGAGTCTCCATAAAGTTCGTATGTTGCAGCCTGAACCCCAGTGTAATGGTGTTGGAGATGGTTCTTTTAGAAGGTAATTAGGGTTACATGGAGTCACAAGAGTGGGATCCTTATGATAGTTAGGATTAGAAACTTCGCAAGAAGAGTAAGGAGAGAGAAAGCTCTCTCTGAGACATTCAAAGACACAGTGAGAAGGAAACTGTCTGCAAGCCAGGAAGAAATTCACCACCAGAATCCAACAATGCTGGCGCCCTGGTCTCAAACTTCAAGTCTTCAAAAACTGTGAATAGTAAGTTTCTGTTGCTTAAGCCGTTCAGTCATAGTGGCATGAGCTAAGATAGTAGGAATGATGCTGTCTCAAGGCCATTAAGTTGTAATAGAAAACAACCACAAAATGTAAAAAACATTTCAGAGTCACAATAAAGATAGGCAACTAAAAGACGACAAAGGGAACCCATAAGCATAAATTATCTGCATTTCCTTGTGCCTGGTGTAGTTACCTGCATACACGCTGGTTTCATGGCCAGGACTTTGGATTTTAGTTTCTCCGTAAAATGAACATGAGTATTTCCATTGGCAATTAAAATTATTTATACATCCTATTATATATCCTATTAACAATGAAACTTATTATGGAATCACTTAAAATTTATTTCCACTTGTCACAACAGTTTTACTAATAGTAAAACAGAATTAATATTAACTCTCAGTGTTGTAACTAATATCAAAATCAACTTTGAGTACATGTGTGGCACTTAAAAATTGCTTAAAAATAAACACTTTCATTTTTGGATGATAAAAATTATTGCTGTCTGAGATGCAGGATATTTTCCACTCTTTGAAATATATTGAAGCTCATTTTTAGGAGAAGTGGCCACCTATCATCATACCACCTTCTATATGAGTATCTACCATCACATCTCAAAATGAGCATGGTGCATCATGACATGCCTTGGTGAATTACGACAATACAATTTTGGAACTAAATATATAAATTGTCTCCTGATTGCAAATTCCCTTCAGACTTTGTCAATCACATAGGGCTCCATTTGCGTTCACACTCTCAGTATAACTTGGTTGTCAATCATACCATAGTCTCCCAAGAAAAGAAATTTTTCACCTTGGGGATTTTCTGCTCCCCCCCAAAGCATTGTGTTAACTGCCCAGAGATAATAAACTAAATGCAAATACACAGAAACAGCATCATCATTATAACTCTCTAAGAAAATGGCAATGTCCTGTCTATCTGTGCTAATATAGTAGCTGCTAGCTACATGTGAATATCAAACACAAAGAAAGTCACTAATGTGACTGATGAAATAAATAATTTATTTCATTTAATTTTAATTAACTTTACATTTAAAAAGCCACATTTGACTAGTGGCTATCATGTTGGACAGTAGAGCACTACATATTAGAATTAAACAGTGACCCTTATCTTCCCATTCTTATTATTTCCTTTCATAGAGGTACAATAAAATACTTCTAATTTTCAAAAAGACAAACTCAAATTTAGGATGGGTTTTTGGATGTTGAGAATTAAAACTCTATCCTTTTTCAATTTGACTCCCACTTTCCAGTTCCTTACAGCAACAAAGCAAACATAGTATTTTTTTAGAGAGAGTTGGGAATGTATGGGTTTCATTTTATTCTGTATTTAAAAATTGTCACGCTTGTTAAAGTAAGTTCCATGTTGTTTATATCTTACAAAATTTAAATCAGAAGCACCTTTATTATAACATATATAATTATAATGACAATGATACCAATGGAAAAAGGCTTTATCTGAGGATTTTAGGATAGAAATAGCATTCTTCAGCGTGTTCTCTAGTGGGAGTCAGAGAATAAGCTTTGTTCTTTGAGATCTGTCAATATTGCCTGACAACCCATATAATTAAGTTAAGGGACTATCATTTTAAATGGCAGTACATGTTTTGATTATACTGTTAAATTCCAGTGAAAAAGACATTCAAGCCATAGAGAGACAATACAAAATGTGATGGAGCATGTGGCAGTTGCGTTTATTTAATAAGGAAATCTGGATCATCAAGACCTTCAAGTAGATTTTTCAGCCTGAATGATCCATAGTTGCTAACATTAGTCAATCGAACTGCATAATTATTAACTGTCTGCACCTTATCCACCTGCTGTAAGGTAGGTCTGTAATGATTCAAAATGGTATTATGGTAGTCTATCAATTTTTATCATCTAGAAATGTCTTCATTATTCCATTAATAAATCTGCTTGGGGTGTATTGCTCAATTACTGTTTGCCTAATTCTGCTGCATGTATTATGACTAAAAAAAAAAAAGAGAAGTAAAGGAAATGATCTTTTCTGGAATCAGTGACCAGAAAAAAAAAGTTATCGTGAAGATAAAATAAACAACTTTAAAAATTAGAGAAAACAGACTTTTCAAGGAGATCAAAGGTCATGCTTTCATTTTTCTCTCACTTTTCTTCTCTGGTGCTTATTTTGAATTCTGGAAATTATCACTCAAAAATATTTGTTAGCCGGGCTCAGTGGCTCAGCCTGTTATCCCGCGCCTTTGGGAGGCTGAGGTGAGTGGATTGCCTGAGCCCGCGGGTTCGAGACCTGCCTGGGCAGCGAGACCTCATCTCTACAATAAATCAAAAAATCAGCCGGGTGTGGTAGCGCATGCCTGTAATTCCAGCTACTTGGAAGACTGAGGTGGAAGGATCGCCGGAGCCCAGCAGGTCAAGGCTGCGGTGGCCGGGAGTGGCCACTGCACTCCAGTCTGGGCGACAGAGTGAGACTCCAACTCAAAAAAAATAATAATAATATTTGTTAGGTAGATGCTGAATGAATTGCATTTCATTGGCATACTTGCCTGAAATTTTAACTTCTGATAATACTATTAGAGTTATACCATTCATATATTCATAAAAATTCTGATCTTCTTAGTTGCTAAAAAATAAACAACAAAAACTGAATAGTATTTATCTGCACAGGTTTACAGTGTTTGATACTTTTCACAGACTTATTTCCATAAAACTTCCAGAACTCATTTCCCATTTTGGTCCTCTAACCTCTAACGCTGAAATGTTTTACTCGCCAACATCCCCTTAGCTGTGTCTTTCTTTCAAATCCTTGTTCAAGGAGCATCCTACCCATAATATTCCAAACTCATATGTCTCCTGCCCTTCTAAAGAGAGTAGCTGTCATTGTTTTTGTTGTACAGTTATGCATTGTAAATGACATTTCAGTCAATGATGAAGCTGAAAGAGTCCTATTGTTCTGTGATATTGTCATCACCCCGAAGCTGTAATGCAATACATTACTCAGTGTTTGTGGTGATACTAGCATAAACAAACCTACTTCACTGCCAGTCATATAAAAGTATAGCACACACAATGATGTACAGTACATAATACTTGATAACAATAATAAATGACTATGTTATACTGCCTTAGGCATTTGCTATACTACACTTTTATCATTATTTTATAGTGTACTCCTTCTACTTATTTAAATAAAAAACCGTTAACTGTAATATAACCTCAGGCAGTTCCTTCAGGAGGTATTCCAGAAGAAGGCCTTGTTATCATAAGAGATGACAACTCCATGTGTGTTATCACCCCAGAACAACATCCAGTGGGACAAGAGGTGGAAGTGGAAGACAGTGATACTGTTGACCCTGACTCTGTGTAGGCCTAGGCTAATGTTTGTGTTTGTGTCTTAGTTTTGTTTTGGTATTTTTTACTATTTTGTGAACTTTTTTTTTTAAATATTTTTTTTATTATGGTTTTGTGGGGTACAGTTAAGGGTTAGGTATACAATTACGTTTCATTCAGGCACCCTGTTGATAAGAGGTGTTTCCCCGTCCCCAGACAGATATTTGCTACTGTTAATCCCATCTCCCTCCCGTCCCCCATAGTTTCCCAGTACCGTCAGTCATTTTCTTATACTATTACATTGGATGTTCAAGGTCCATTATATGAGTTAGAACATGTGATACTCGGATCTTTGTTTCTGTGAGAGGTCACTCAGTATTATAGACTCTAGTTCCATCCAGGTTGCTGCGAAATTCATGATTTTGTTCTTTTTTATGGCTGCGTAGTATTCCATTGTGTATATGTACCACATTTTTTAAATCCAATCCTCTTTTGATGGGCAGCATGGTTGTTTCCAGGTTCTTGCTATTGTGAACAACTCTGCAATAAACATACGTGTGCAGGTATCTTTTTTATAGAGTGATTTGAGTTCTTCAGGGTATATTCCCAGTAGGGGGATTGTGGGATCATATGGGAGGTTGATATTTAGAGCTTTTAGGAATTGCCACACTGCTTTCCACAGAGGTTGCACTAGTTTACACTACCACCAACAGTATAGAAGTGTTCCCTTTTTACCACACCCTCTCCAGCAGCTGTTATTTTTTGAGTTATTGATAATTGCCATTCTGACTGGAGTTAGGTGGTATCTCAGTGTGGTTTTGATTTGCATCTCCCTGATGATTAGTGAGGTTGAGCATTTCTTCATGTGTTTGTTGGCTGCTCGGATGTCTTCTATTGTGAAGTGTCTGTTCATATCTTTTGCCCATGTTATAATGGGGTTGTTTGTTTTTTTCTTTTCAGCACATTTGAGTTCCTTGTAGATCCAGGATGTTAAGCCTTTGTCAGACCTAGAATTGGCAAATACTTTTTCCCAGTCTGTAGGCTGTCTCCCTGCTCTCTTGATGATTTCTTTGGCTTTGCAGAAGCTTGTCAGTTTAATAAGGTCCCACTTGTCTATCTTCTCTCTTATGACCTGTGGGCTTCGGGTTTTGTTCAGGAATTGGATGCCAGTTCCAATTTCCATGAGGGTATTTCCTTCCTTTTCTAAGGTTCTTATGGTTTGAGGTTTTACCTTTAGGTCTCTGATCCATTTGGAGTTAACCTTTGTACATGGGGATAGATAGGGGTC
>NW_007228053.1:141181-161207 GCF_000164805.1 Carlito syrichta
AGTTTCCCAGCACCGTCAGTCATTTTCTTATAGTATTACATTGGATGTTCAAGGTCCATTATATGAGTGAGAACATGTGATACTCGGATCTTTGTTTCTGTGTCTTAGTTTTTAATGGAAAAGTTTAAACAGCAGAAAAAAAGTAATTAAAAACAGAATGAAATGTATAGGATACAATATTAGGATATAAAGAAAGAAAATAGCCTTATACACCTGTATAATGTGTTTGTGTTTTAAACTATTATTAAAAGAGTCAAAAAGATTTTTAAAAATTAAAAATTTCATAAAGTAAAAGAGTTACAGTAAGCTAAAGTTGATTTATTGAAAAAATTAATAAATGTAGTATAACCTAAGTATACAGCATTTAAAACCACACTGAGATACCACCTAACTCCATCAAGAAAGCTATCATCAATAACTCAAAAAACAATAGATCC
Source organism: Carlito syrichta (assembly GCF_000164805.1). NCBI lineage: Eukaryota > Metazoa > Chordata > Mammalia > Primates > Tarsiidae > Carlito > Carlito syrichta. Next base: position 141,619 of record NW_007228053.1, read on the forward strand.
TGGCGGGGGGGGGGGGGGGGGGGAAAAGGAAATGCTTCTACACTGTTGCTGAGAGTGTAAGCTAATACAACCTCTGTGAAAAACAGCTTGCAGATTCCTAAAAGGTCTAAAAATCGACCTTCCATACAACCCTGCAATCCCCCAACTAGGAATATACCCGGAGTAACTCAAATCATTCTATGAAAATGATACCTACACACCTATGTTTATTGCAGCATTGTTCACATAGCAAAAAAAATGGAACCAACTGTGCTGCCCATTGAAAGAGGACTGGATTTTTAAAATGTGGTACATATACACGATGGAATATTACATAGCCATAAAGGACAAAATTATGAATTTCACAGCAACTTGGATGTACTTTAAAGTTTATAATACCGAGTGATCTATTGCAGAAGCAAAGAACTGAGTATCACACGTTCTCACTCATAAGCAGTCCTTGAACAACTATCGTAATACTATGAGAAAAGGATTGGTAGTAGTGGGAAACTGCCGGGGGCAGGGAGCCGGGATTGGCAGTAGTGGGAATCTGCTGGTGAGGAGGGGGGACAACACCTTATTAACAAGGGTACCTGTATAATGAACATTTGTATACCTAAGCCTGAATTGTACCCCACATCTTTAAAATAAAAAATAAAGTCAACAATAGCGTAGAGTGATGTCCCAGGTCTTCGTATTCATACACATCAATTCCTCACTATCCACTGAGAGCAACTCCCAGTTCTGCAAGCTCCATTCGTCGTTAGTGTCCTATATACGTGTACCATTTTTCACCTTTCATATCGTATTTTTAATTGTTCCTCCTTTATGTTTAGATATATGGATACTTACCATTGTGTTACAATTGCCTACAGTGTTCAGTATAGCAACATGCTATAAAACAAGTTTGTAACCTAGAAGCAATAGACATGCCATATGGGCTAGGTGTGTAGTATGCTCTACTATTTAGGTTTGTGTACATATACGCTATGGTATTTTGCACAGTGACAGTCATATAAAAAAATAGCACAAGTATAGCAAATCATCATTCAAAGTGCAGCAAAAGTATGGTAAGTCACTGAACAATACAGCATCTTTCAGGATGTATCCCCATTGTTAAGTGAGGCGTGACTTTAGTCATTCATTCTTTCTTTCCTCCTGGTTGAGAAAATTCTTGAGATTATTTATTATTTGTTCTTGTTTTAGTGATTCATTGTTCATTCACTCAGTAGTTATAGTTTAAGGGCAGTACAACAGTGGGTAAAAATAGACCCGATTTCGACTATAGTGGAACTTATAACTTAGTAATAGAGTCGTTAATCATGTAATTATTCAAATGAATGCATAATTACAAACTAAAATTAAATTATATTTTTAAAATTACTTAAAGAAGAAAAAACTGGCCAAAACTAGAAATGGGACATGTTATTATATATATATATATAATATATATATATATATATATATATATATATATATATATTTTTTTTTTTTTTTTTTTGAGTTGGAGTCTCACTCTGTTGCCCAGACTGGAGTGCAGTGGCCGCTCCCGGCCACCGCAGCCTCGACCTGCTGGGTTCCAGCGATCCTTCCTCCTCAGCCTTCCAAGAAGCTGGAATTACAGGCATGTGCCACCACGCTCGGCTGATTTTTTGATGTATTGTAGAGATGAGGTCTCGCTGCCCAGGCGAGTCTCAAACCTGCAGGCTCAGGCAATCCACTCACCTCAGCCTCCCAAAGGGGCGGGATTACAGGCTGAGCCACCGAGCCCGGCTATTAAATATATTTATCTCTACAAGCAATGTTGGAGAAGAGATGAGCAGGTTAAGGATTTTGATCTTAACCCTAACTTCAACAAGAAGTTGTTAGATAGCCAAAAACAAAAAACAAAAAAATAGAGAGTTGGCATATTAACTTTTTGAGAAGACTTGTTCTGGCTGTCTAATAGTTAAAAAAAATAAGATAAGGGTAAGCGGAAAGCAAAGTAGATTCTAGGAGAGTTAGCCAGTTATTTAAGTAATTCAAAAGAGAGATAGTAGATTAAAACAGAATGGTAGTTGTGGGCATAAGGGTAAGCCAAATTTGAAATGCAGTTTTGAAAGAAACAATGAGATGTGACTGGACAGAATATGGACATTATGTTAGATGCAAGCTGCTACATTCCCAACATCACAACATCTTTTTATAGCCAGCATCCCGGCATCAGTTACACATTCAAAATCCATTCCCTCCAACCCTTTTTTCTTTCTTTTTTTTGGAGTTGGTATCTCACTCTGTCACCCAGGCTGGAGTGCAGAGGCATGATCACAATTCACTGTTGCCTCGACCTGGGCTCAGGTGATCCTTCCACCTCAGCATCCCAAGTAGCTGGGAATATAGGCATGTGCTACCAAGTCTAGCTACTTTTTTTGTTTTGTTTTGTTTTTTTTTTGTAGAGATGAGGTTTCTCTATGTTGCCCAGGCTAATCTGGAATTCATGGGTTCAAACAATCCACCAGCCTCGGCCTCCCAAAGTGCTAGGAGTACAGACTTGAGCCACTGCATCCTGCCTTCTCCAACCCTCTTATTCCCTATCCAATATATCCACTTTTTTCTGCTAATGACAGAGATCAGTGAATCTTAGAAAGAAAGACATCCTTTGTCTCAGCTCCAGGGGATGAACTGTGATTGTCTAATCTAACACTGCCATAACAATTGAATTCCTCTTGGCTGGTGATTGATCTAGAGCAGTGGTCCCCAACTATTTTGGCATCAGGGACTGGTTTCATGAAAGACAATTTTTCCACAGACCGGGGACTAGGGGATGTGGAGAGTGGGGAATATCATCAGGTATCAGATTCTCATAAGGAGCACCCAACCTAAGTCCTTCGCATGTGCAGTTCATAATAGTGTCTGCACTCCTATGAGAATCTAGTGCCACAGCTGATGTGACAGAAAATGAAGCTCACTTGCCTCACATTCAGTTGTGAGGCCCGTTCCTATCATGCCACAGACAGGTCTGAGTACCAAGGTTTGGGGACTTCTGATCTAGAGTGCTTATGTAGTTTAATTCTGAATAAGGTGATAAACCTTAATTCTGAATAAGCCTAATTCTGAATAAGGAGATAAGCAAAAGCCAACTCAGTAGGGTTCCTGGGAAGGCTTTTGCTTTCCTGATATGAAGTGACAAACTCAGCTGGCTTATCTCTTCCTACTTTTTTGCCCATTAGTGTTTATGTCAGTTTCCTGTTGCTGCTGTAATAAATTACCACAAACTTGGTGGCTTAAAATGCAAAAATTAATTATCTTAAAGTCTTAGGGGTCAGAAGTCTGAAGTAGATTTCACTGAATGCTCTAGGAGAAAATCTGTTTCTTTGTTTTTTCCAGCTTTTAGAGGCCACCCACATCCCTGGTTTCATGATCCCCCTCTATCTTTAAAACCAGCTATTCCATTATAGCAATAAAAAGAGGAAAAAAGAAAGAAAGAAAGAAAGAAAGAAAGAAAGAAAGAAAGAAAGAAAGAAAGAAAGAAAGAAAGAAAGAAAGAAAGAAAGGTAGGAAAACCAGAAACTGACAGTTGTGTCGAAGCTTTTTACTTTCAAAGCTTTTGACCAGGAACTATAGTGAGAAATGAATTTTCCATCACAATCTACCACTCACACACATACAGGGCTAATCTTTTCAACAATATTTTTCAATCAAATTTTCTGAAAAAATTTCCTGGGCACAGGAGGTCTTGCCTATGATCCTAGTGCTTTGAGAGGCCAAGCTGAGGAGAACACTTGAGGCAAGTCTGCAAAACCTCATCTGTAAAAATAATAATAATAATAATAATAATATATTAGCTGGGTATGGTGGTACACACCTGTAGTCTTAGCTGCTTAGGAGGTTGAGGCAGGAAGATCTCTTGAGCCTGGGAATTTGATGCTGCAGTGAGTTATGATTATACCACTGCACTCCTGTCTGGGCAACAGAATGAGAACCTGTCTCTAAAAAATTTTGGAAATAAATGTAAAAATAAAAACAATTGTTATGTGGATAAAGTAATTCAATTCCTATCAGATGCCAAATCCTTTGTATGCTAAAGTCATAACCTTGTATCTTCTGAGGATTTATTTCTTGGATAATTATCCAATCTCTCCTGCATAATCTATTTCTTGCTTTCTACTGGATTATGCCCTAAAAATTTATTCTATTACACCTATGAAAAGAAGAAGAAGCCAAAGGAGGGGAAGGAGGAAGAAGAAGAGGAGGAATAACTACCTCTCTAGCTCTACTCCAATTCTCTGCTACCCTTAGGAAAGAGCTACCTACAATCACATTATCCACTTCTTCACCTCCATTCTCTTCTCACATCACTCTGAGCTTTCATTTCTACTACTTTCATGAGCTAACTTTTTTTTTTTGTGAGTTGGAGTCTCACTCTGTCACCCAGACTGGAGTGCAGTGGCCTCTCTCGGCTACTGCAGCCTTGGCCTGCTGGGCTCTGGTGATCCTTTCACCTCAGCCTTCCAAGTAGCCAGAACTACAGGCGTGCGCTATCACACCCTGCTAATTTTTTATTTATTGTAGAGATGAGGTCTCGCCAAGTTGCCCAGGCGGGTCTTGAACCCCTGGGCTCAAGCAATCCACTCACCTCAGCCTCCCAAGACGTGGGATTACAGGCTGAGCCACCGAGCCCGGCTATGAGCTAATTTTTAAAGCTACATGCAGACAAATCCAAAGGCATCTCTTTTATCCTTGCCCACAATGTTTTAAAAGTGTTCAGCACAGTATATAGCCTGCTTCCATGTTAAAGGTTTTCTTCTCCTGGTATCAGAAACCTCATCCTCTCCTAAGTCACTAAAACTCCCTTTCTCATCTTATTTACTGGCTCTGGATCCTTTTCTGAGTTCGGTACACTCTTCTGTATACAGATATAGTCTCTTAAACCCATCTAATCCCTGTGCTTTAATTAGCATCTGTAAGAATAGTTTTTTTAAAAAAATTTACTCCTTATTTTAAAGATGTGGACTATGATTCAGGATTAGGTAAATAAGCAGTCATTGTACAGCTAAAGTTTGGGCCTCCCTTGGGTGGCCACTTCACCTGGTTTGAGATTAGGTAACCTTACTGATGTTATATAAATCCCTCCATTCCCCTGGGAGTTTCCAGATACTGTCAAACCCTTTCTTATAGTATTATTGTAAAAGTTCAGGGTCTGCTTATGAGTGAGAACATGTGGTACTCAATTCTTTGTTTCTGTTATAGATCACCAAGCATTATAGACTCTAAAACCATCCAAGTTGCCGTGAAGTCCATGATTTTATTCTTCTTTAGGGCTGCATAATATTCCATCATGTATATGTACCACATTTTTTTATCCAGTCCAGTTTTGATGGGCAGCATGGTTGGTTCCATGTTTGTGCTATTGTGAATAGTGCTGCAATAAACATGCATAGGCAGGTATCTTTTTTGTAGAGTGATTTAAGTTCCTCCAGGTATATTCCCAGAAGGGTCACATAGAAGGTCAATTTCTAGTTCTTTAGGAATTACTACACTTTTTTCCATAGAGGTTGAACTAGTTTGCTTTCCCACCAACAGTGTAGAAGCACTCCCTTTTCTCCACATCCTTGTCAGTATCTGTTGTTTTTATTTGTTTTACTAATATGGCCATTCTTATTGAAGTCAGATTATATCTCTAGGTGGTTTTGATTTGCATGTCTATGATGATTAGTGAGGCTGAACATTTTTCCATGTGCTATTGGCTGCTCGTTGAATAGAACTTTCAAGTCTATATATCTTGTTCTGAGCTCTCTTTGAAACTAAGACGTGTAATATCTACTACAGACTTGACATCACCAAATATGGATCCTTAGAGGTACATATAGCCTAGTGATGATTTTTTTCCAGTCTGCCTCATTGTCTAAATGGTAATACTAAAATGTAGAGAGGCTGAATAACTTACCCAAGTTCATATTACTAGTCAGAGTAGCGATACCTCTAGTCTATCACCATCAGCTATTCTTTAGTACAAAAAAAAAAGACACATGATGCCACATCAAATACTAAGAAGTCAGAGTGCAAGATTTCTTTTTGTTTGTTGGGAAGTTCTAGTGCTGAACAAAGTCCCACTGGATAGACACCCATAGATTCAGTCCTTATGGTGGGACTCATTTTGCCCCGTGCTGAGTATTACAACAGAGGAACAATTGCATTTCTTTTAAGTTTCCCCAAAATAATTCAATAGGATTTTTACACTTTTTTTTTCTTTTATCTACCTGCTGAAAGGTTTTACTGAACTAATGGAGGCTTGTAGGTTCCCAATCTGATTATATTCCAGTTTATTGATCTAAAAGTACCACTGTGATATTAAGTCATTACAAAGTTAGGCATAATTTCTTAGTGAATTATCACCTTAGTAGATAACCATCACTCTGATTGTAGGCTCTCTTTAAATTATCCCATCAAATAGTTGCTGTTTATTTAGGGCTTGCTGCGATCCAGATCACTGATGCCAGTTTCTGAATCCTCAAGCCCCAGATCTGATTTTAAAAATGTTTGCCTTTAACAATGTAGCTTCTTCAACTGAACTGTCTTTATTGACAAGCCTTTTAAGGATCAAGAGCCATTGCAGGCTTTGATACTAAAAATTTGAAGACTTATATTAAGTATTAAAGAATGTATTTCCCACATAATATTTTTTCTCTACTCGGTTTTCATGCAATAATGTTAATCATCAATATAAACAATTCAAAATGAAATTACAACTAAAAATTGAAACACTAAACAAATTCTCCATGGTCATGGGGATGACTTGATTAAAGCAAATTGCAGCTAGATGCAGGGCAGTAATAAGGGAAACAGGGCAATAATGAGAGAAATTATCTATATCAACAACAAAGTTCTAAAGCCAAAATATTTAAGAGTAGTACAAGAGAGTCTGGCTCATGAAAATAAACAAAGTACCAACAGTTTACTATTACAATGATCACAAATGCCAGGTACTTTGAATACAGCATTTTGCCTGCCAGAGAGTTTACTAGGGAACACCAATTGCACCAACATATGCAGTGCAGTGAATGACTGCTGGTTTTATTTTCCCCCATAAAAACACACAGCTACAGTCACTCTGCATGCGCTTTCATTTCAGTAACCTCCAGAGATCCTTTATCAAAAGAAGCCAGAGCACTTAAACAACAGATTTCTGGGACTTTATTAAGTTTACTAGGGAGATGTATAACTATTTTTGTAATTGTTGATTTTTTTTTTAACATGTGCAGGTTTTGGCTATTGTTGCTTTTATGATAAAACAGAAAGATGTTGAAAGATGAAACCTAATGCCCTCATTTTGTGTTATTACTTTTAGAAAGAAATGATCAGTATCAGTCAATTACCTTCATAGGAAGGAGGGAAGAAGGATTAGCCATCAAGCAGATGGGAGAGAAGGGAGGAAATTGTGTAAGACAGGAAGTTTACTAAGGTCTCACAGACACATGTTTAGGTTACTCCAAAAAATACCTACATTCCCTCTCAGGTATGGAGCTTGGGACACAAAGCTTTTGAACTTGGTTCTTCTATCAAATACTTGAACTCAATCTCAGGTATTAAACTTAGGCAAGACATGGGATTCTAAATAATCTTGACTTGAAATAGAATAATGGTAGGTAGAATTGCTCTGTTAAACAAGGGTGGTGATCAAGTAGTTCCTCACCCACAAACCCTTTCCCTCCACTTTCTCTTCCTAAGATATAAAGCCATGGTTTTCCAACATAATGGATAATTTTCATATTTGTGCCCTAAATATTGTGGAGCACAAAAGCAGTTTATTATCAAATGTGTCAAATTAACTTTACTTTCAACTGTTTATTTTATTTATTTTATTTTTTGTTTATTTATTTTTTGGAGACAAGGTCTCTCTATGTTGCCTAGACCAGTCTCAAACTCCTGGGCTGAAATTATCCCCTCACCTAGGCCTCCTAAAGTGCTGGGATTATAGCCATGAGCCACCATGTCCAGCCCCAACTGTTTATTTTCAATGCAAAATTCATACCTGTGTCCTTAGCCTCCCCTAGTTTGTGAATATACTTTATGGTTACAATTTACTAGTTAAAAATAAAGTTAGAGGAAGCAGTTTCCTATTTCTAGTACAATTAGGAAGACATTGTACTCGTTTCCTTCACATTCAAAATGAAAATCGATTTGAGGATTTTGTGGCAAGTCTTGATCTAAGGACAGATTATAGCCTTTCTGTAATCACTGCATATTAGTCTTCTAACTTCAGCAGATTTTATCCTGAATATATTTGAATAATTTCTCCTATTCTTTCTGTCTTCTTCACTTTGTTAAAACAGATCAAGCCCAAGTGTCATTGGGTTGTCTACCCATTACAATAGAAAGTCTTGATTTGAGATTAGGTTACTCTGAAATATTTTCTGCAGTAACTCAATTTTACAGGATCAAAGTGCACTTGTAGTTCATTTTATAGCTATGGAGAATATGTATTTCTAATTTCCACTTGACAGATTTTTTCTTTACCCTCACAACTGAGAATTTTAATTCTTTGTCTGAAAAATTATACTACATATTTCCCTCAAAGCCATTTGGTATGAAGTACTGCCCATTAGAAGCAAGGTGAGCATTCTGAATATATATTATTCATCTCACACAGGATGGCCTTTCTCAGTAGATCATAATGTGAAGATCTATTACTACTGTGATTAATATGACTCCTCCCAACAAGTATCTGAAATAAATGCAAATGACCACAGTAATACAATTATTTGAAATTTTCATTTTAAAACCTTTCCACTTATAACTAAATATACAGTAAAGATTTACACAGCTCAGCCTGGCTGACAGACCCTTAGATGATGGACCTATTACAATCTATCCAAACAGGAAGATCAGCACACTCATTAAACCACGGTCAATATAAATGATGAAATGGGTTTTGTCCTAAGTACTGACGACTGGATTATTTGACAAAAGGAGAGAGAGGAATTGTGGAAAACCAGAAGATCAATGGCTATTCATTTGAAAGTAACAAATACCCTAGAAAGAAACAGTTTATGTTGTTAGGTAGGATAAGTACCATTTTCAATTAACTGACATTTCACATAGCTTTGGGACCATAGCAAGACAATAACCCTCGGCATCTAATCTCAGTTCTGCCTTTTGTCAATGATCTCCAGATATTGCTTTTCAAAGGCAAACCCAATACTTTGTGAGCAATGGCTTTCTTTGTCATAAACAGCAAGTAGTGCACAGAGTTCAAAGGAAGTTCAAGAGATATATGCAGTTAGGCAAAATATCTTATATTAATATTTCCCTGAGTGCACGAATATTTTTCCTGGCCATTTCACTAATAAGTATATACTTTTAATGCAATAGAGTAGTAATTTTATTGTATTATTATGATACTATAAAAAATAGAAGGGAATTAAACATTTCAATGCAAATTTCTATCCTATCAGTGTCTGTATACAATTTACATAACCGTTTTTAAGCTAAAGTTTAAAACTTAAATATACACATCTTTTTATTTAATAGCATGTTTGAAATTTAAAAGTATAATAACATTAACATAGTTTAAAATAAATCAGCCATTTCTTATTTGAAAAAAAAAACAGATTAGAGAATCTGTTAAGAGAATATACAATAATACTGATAAGAATCATTTGTTTTTAAAAGTTCCTTTGGCCTGCATATCTGACCATTAGTCTAAAGACATAGGTTTGATTCCAGTTTGTTCTGCAACCCTTGTAATATGTTCTTAGTCACCTAGAACTCTGCCAAATACAAGACTTAAATCACAATGTTGGAGTTGGGAGAAACAGTGTGATATAATATAAATAAAACATTGCAGCCCACAATTCCTGAAACACTAAATTCAAAGTTGGTTTCACTAAATGGTCATTGGTCAGTTGCATCATCTTTGTATTTGAAAACCACTAGGACACTAGAAATAACTGAAAATATACACTTGCAAAAATATTACAAAACTTTGGGCCTAATAAATATCTAGACAATGAGAGAAAGTATGTGGTATGTGCTTTCCAGAACTTGGACTCTAGGTATGAAATGCTGCTTTATTCTACCTCATAATTTTTAGAAACATCACCAATGTCTATTTTTGATCATTTTTTACTAAATAGGCAGATAGTCATTAATGTTTTAGATATGTGACATCAAGTGAAATTTTTCAGGTATGAAAAGTCAATCATAAATAACGTGCTATCCAATTAAATTGCTTTTTTTCACAGGAATTTTCAGAATTATGCTACTATTTTACATATTTTTGAAAATTTTAATTTCATGCCCTTTAGAGTTGTGATTATATTGTCAATTAAGTATGTCATTAACAAAATTGGGAAAACTTCAGACATGGTACTGTGGGACAAGTCACAATTAATACTGACTTAATAATGTCTGAAATAATGTTTGAAATGTCTTAATAATGTCTGAAAAGACTCATCTTCCTATAGTTCAAGAATGGACTCTATGCTTTTGTCAAATATATTCATCTACAAAAGAGCAATCAATTAAAGTCATTTAAAGACAAATAGTTAAGTGTCTGTTAAATTGTATGCGTGTTGAAAAGTATTAATCTGTTAACTCTACTCTCCTAACCTTTGAACAAGTTTTACCAACTGAGCAACTGGCAAGAATTATCTGAACCTTCTGTACAAAGTGCCCTAGAGATTCATAGCGTCTTTTATAAGAAAAAAATGTCTCAATACTTATTGAGAAAGTATGCACGAGCTAGCACATATTATATCTTATTTAATATTTACAACGACCTCACAGACTGAAATCCCCAGCAGACCAGAGACAGCACTAGTTTTGCTCAACACTATATCTTTAAGCAGCCAGCAAGGTGCCTAAAAAAGAACAAACTTTCCATAAATATTCCTGGAAAGGGAAGAGGATGGGAGTGAAAAGAAAGATGAAGATGATATTATTGAACTTATTAAGATGAAAAGACTGAAATAAATAGAGAATAAATACTTTTTCCAAGATCACTCAGTGAGAAAGTTATGGGCCTACAATTTAAATCCTGATCTTTTAGAAACCCATGCTTTCTATACAAAATATACTTCCACTTATATATGTACCTTCCTTTGCATCTTCAAAACAAAACTTGTGACTTCACTCACACTAGCCACTAGCTAAGAGGGTGGCAGTTACCTGGAACCTAAGTGGGAAGAAAAAAATGATTGAACAGACATGCTGCCAAAATCTTTTTTGCATCGTTCACTTTCTGCAGAAATGGAAACACCTATTGAGGCAAGGTTGGAACAGGTGAGCGCTTATTTCACCCTCCAGCTCCACATTTGGTATCTTATTATGAATCAAGCATATAAATGCCTGAGCTTCTTCACCGTTATATACATTCTTGCAATTCTCCCAATTACACACGATCCTGTCTCTTTCTCTCTCTATAAATATATGTATACACATGCATATTTATAATAAGTCTCTATTAGTTAATTAACCAAGTTTTCTTTATCGGACTCTGCTAGAGCTTACTTCCCTTATTACAAATGCAATCAAAGAATTCCAAGGTTCCAGCGCTGAATGCCATATCATTAATAGGGAGTGATGAGCAACCAAATTACCAGACATGTTTCTCTGATGTCTCCCCCTCTTTCTTGGTGCATGGAAAGAGATGAGCACATCCACCTGCATGTTGTTCCACACAAGTGCATGTTCCAACCTAAATTTCATCTTCAGACTTCAACAAAATCGCCTTTCTTGGTTCTCCAATAGAGATCAGGGAGTCTGGTATAATTTTAAAATACTATAAAAGAATATAAAATATAAATAAGGACATGCAGACCAACTAATAAAGAGCTTAGTTATAAAATATATGTTTCTGATCCTCCCTTTAGGACTTTGGGATCGAATTTCCACATCCCTTTCCACATTCTGGCAGAGAGAAATGTCCTTTTTTTTTTTTTTTTTTAAGCTCTAATAGTATGGGCTGCCCTTGAAGGCAGAGTGCCAGTCCAGTCACAGGGAGAGGGACTCATCGTGCTGCCTCCACCTCTTAATTCCTCTGAGACAAACTCAGGAAAGAAGCCGCTATAACTTTTCTCTTCTCACACACAATTAGCAGTAGGTCTATAATAGTTGATAAAATAGATGCTCTCTGTCAAACTCATAACATTCAGAGAGTCAAGCTAAGTAGCCTAAAGCCCTTTCAATAAATAAGAACCCTGACCCATGCACTTCATTAATAAGATGTCCTTACGTCATCTGGAAGGTTAAGGTTGCAAATTCAGATTGGTCTTCAGACCAAAAGTAAACCAAATGATTTTTCTTTTTGGAATGCAGTATAGGATGATTGGAATGAGAAAGAAACCGCTCAGCAGTGGTCAAGGGAGAAAGACGCTGAAAAGAGAGGTTAGTACAAGGCCAAGCACCCAGTGCTCCCCTATCATGCTTTCTTATTATTGTTTATTTTTCGTGTCTTTTTTTCTTCCTTAGTCTTCTCTATTCTCTTCCCAGATGTTTCAGGGCTATATCCAATTATGTTCAAAGAAAAGAAGAAAGCAGAAAATATAGTTGAAGGTCAATATCATGTTCAGCTATGCTGTACGATAAATTCTGAATTTCATGCAATCTGCTGTGAAATACAAATTGACTTACTATAGCTGTAAAAATAATAAGTATGCATATTACTATTTTAGTTATTGTATAATAGACTATTTTGTAGGACCGTTTATATATATACACATATATACACGTATATAAATATATATTCATCTCTACTCTCTATTATTAAAAGTAATACTTAAACATGCCCTAGGGTTGAGTAAAAAATGAATAAGCTGAATGATTTAACTCAAGTTCAGGTAAAATGACCTTTTAAAAACTATTATGAGCACAAATTTCTTCCAGTTTTATAATATCAGGCTTTGTTTTATTCAGTACCTCAACCTCATTTCTTTTTTTTTTTTTTTTGAGTTGGAGTCTCACTCTGTCGCCCAGACTGGAGTGCAATGGCCGCACCCGGCCACCGCAGCCACGACCTGCTGGGCTCCGGCGATCCTTCTACCTCAGCCTTCCAAGTAGCCAGAATTACAGGCATGCGCTACCACTCCTGGCTGATTTTTTGTAGAGATGAGGTCTCGCTGCCCAGGCGGGTCTCGAACCCGCGGGTTCAGGCAATCCACTCACCTCAGCCTCCCAAAGGCGCGGGATTACAGGCTGAGCCACCAAGCCCGGCTTCAATCTCATTTCTGATAGTTATAAAATATAAAATGACTGCAATTGTCATTTAAACTTTGATATGCTTAAGACTCATCATCGGAATAATTAAAAAACAATTTCAGTATTTAGTATGGGTTGTGAGTTGAAGTGTGTACTTCATTGTTCCTATATGATATAAATCATTACAAGATATTGTTAAAATCAGATTTGAGAACCACTAACTTTTATATTTATACTCTTAACTCCTAAAGGAATTTTCCTTTTGGTTTTTAAATCATTATTAAGGTCTTTGAAAGAGCTGCAGGAAATATTGTCTTAAACATGAAACTTGCAAGTCATTTAATTAAACAAGAATTTACTTAGTATCTACACTGTACCAAAAAATGATTGCACAGATAAAACCTAAAGCTTTAAAATGACTTAAAATTTCATACTCCAGGTCAGCAATTATATAATGTGGAACAAGTAGAGACCCATAAAATAAATTAGTAGACAAAAATTTTAGTCTTTAACATAATGCTAACCATCTGAGGTCTTAGATGAGTGATTTAACATTTCTGCTTTGTTTTTTTTTTTTTTATTGGTGAATCAAATGTTTGTACTAGTTAATATCCAAATTCCATATCACTTTTCTTATTAGAAAACACTCTAATAATGATATTTAAAATAGTATAGAAATTTAGAGAGGAAAGAGACCTTAGGATAACCTACCAGGAGCTTTTAAATAATATAAGAATGCCTTTAACAAAATTAGTACCAACTGTTTATCTCAATCATTTATTCTATAAATACATGTTGCTATGTTGTATGTACCCCCCTCTGTATCTGGCATTAAAAAATAAAAAATGAATACGACATCAAGGAGCAGCTAAATAAACAATTTCAAGACAGAGTAGTAGCTTGTGCAATAGAAACATGATGCTATGGTCACATCCCTAGAAAAGATAGTAGAAGGAGAAAGATGTTCTCTGGAAGAAGTGGTATCTGGAATGAGTATTGAGGGAACAGTAAGGCAAAGGTTGAAGGTAATTTTGGAGATGGAGAGTATATGGGTACAGCGTGACACTTAGTGCTTTGCAAGGAACCGTGAGGAATTCTGAATGTCTGGAGTATGATGGCAAGAATGCAAAAAAGTAAAAGTGTTCATTCAGTTCTGCTATGTCCTTCCTCCAAATTCCATCAAATAACAAATAAGCAGTACATGTGTGTGTATGTGTTTGTTCATTAATCCTATGTATGAAAAAACATGATATAAAAAATATGGCTAAGCACGCTTGTTAAAAAAAAGTATGGGGTATCTTGCCTATGTAAATACACATAGTTTCCAAATAATCATCTGCAACAAGTTTCAATTTATGTACATTCCTGTCTCTTCTCAGCATCTTGGAAATCCCCAGTTCATGCCTATTTGCTTTGTTTCAGATCATTTTGCTTACCCAATGCACATAAGCAAAAGTTGAAAAAAGGTAAGTGATTGCTTCTCTCCAGACTAACAGGCTCTCTAGACCTGCATTCCAAACAACCAAGGATGCCCTTCTGGAGTGAAACAGACCTCTTCTATATTACCTCTTCACTTCCTGTATAACTGTATTCAAGCGTTTCTCTTGTGAAGTTGGAATATGCTGTTTGTATGTCTATTTCCCTTGAAGGGAAGCACGAGCTTTATATTTTCTTTTTCTTTTGAGTTGGAGTCTTACTCTGTCGCCCAGACTGGAGTGCAGTGGCCGCTCCCGGCCACCGCAGCCTCGACCTGCTGGGCTCCGGCGATCCTTCCGCCTCAGTCTTCCGAGTAGCTGGAACTACAGGCACGCTACCATGCCCGGCTGATTTTTTGATTTATTGTAGAGATGAGGTCTCGCCCAGGTGCCCAGGTGGGTCTCGAACCCGCGGGTTCAGGCAATTCACTCACCTCAACCTCCCAAGGCACGGGATTACAGGCTGAGCCACCGAGCCTGGCAGCTTTATATTTTCGAGTTTACACCACCTGGAAGCTTGTTTGATGAATCCTTAGATCCTCAATTGAATCAACCAATTTATTAGCTGCCTCTCCCACAGGTATTATTAGTATTATTTATCTCAGAAACTCTTAGGCTCATTTTATGTTAAGGATCTGTTCAGAAAACAGTAAGAAAGTTAAACTGGAAATATTGATTTTCATTTGTAATAGAGGAATAAACTGAATATATTGGTCCAGGAACTTATTGCTCCTTTTATTTGAACTCTACTTTGTATTGAACCCCCATATTCCAGCTTGTACATACATCTCACCAAGGCATATCACGGCTGTTTAAAGCTCTCTCCTCCATTAGAGAGCTATTCAAGTTCTAGATTATCTTCTTCTTTGAACAAAAGCAGTGTTTTGGGGAGGGGAATTTAAAGCTCAAAATTTTACTTGTTGTTCTTAAAACTATCTACTTCTAGACAATACTGAGAAACCATGTAGTCCAGTAGTTAAAAATGTGACTGGAGTCTCGGTGCTGCCTCTTTTCCATACTAGTTTTAGGAACTACGCAATTTAAATACTAATTTTAAGCATTTAGCAAGTTATTTTACCTCTCTGTGATTCAGTTTCCTTACCTGTGAAATTAAGAATAACAATAGTACCTATATCATCTATTCCTTTTGTGTGTATGTGCGTGAGCATTTTCAAAAGAATGCAATAGTGTGTAGAACAGTGACTAATACATAATAAGTGTTCATCATCATTTTGTCTGCAATCATGTGTTTAGGAATAAGCACATGAAAGGAAAAGGAAGCATCTAGCATAAACTTACATTGATGTATATGAATTTACTTAGATTTCCAATTTGATAACTAGTAGTCATTCTGTGCTTACTTTCTTAAGACAGATATACATTTCTGACCACTACCCTTTCCCTCTCTTTAGCTGTCTTCAAACACCGGCAGTGTCTAAAAAGCTAAGAAGAGAAAGGTGAAATGGTTTCAAGTCCTTATTAGCTCTCTAAACAGTCTTATGATGTTCAAACAACTTCTAAGAGTTCCTTCAAAAGACATTTGAGAAAGGTTTGCTCACATATCAGATCACAAAGCATTGTTGACAGATGGAAACTGGAATTGCTGGCCTACCTTTGCGAAATGGAGTCCTCTTTTTTCCAGCTTTTATTGGAAAGGAAAGCCAGACAGTTTGAAGCCTGTTTAGCATGGTGGGCACCGAACCTTTAATTAACACCTCATATTTAGTGCCCTTTTGTCTCAATTGAATCAAAATGTAATCTGCCTTTCAGAAGGTGCAAAACGCTGCTCACTGAAAATTGTGAGATTGTTTGATATTCACTCAGTGATGTTCATGCTAGTTTTATTTTTTACAACCTTAACCAAATATCTCACACCAAGAACCAAAGAATTTCCAGGTATGATTCTACTATTGAAAACTCTTTAAATCTCCATGAAGAGACTGACCAAGAGCAACATAAAACTTCATCTTTTTTATTACTCTATCATTGACCTTTGATTAGAATAGACATCTGTTATGGTCAAAAGCCTTGGCTATTACTGCTTCTATAAAATGCACATTTTAGTGCTTGTGTAAGAATTAGATTTACCATGAACAGTGTATTAAAAGATGAAATCAAAATCTCAAGTGACATACTGTAAACCTGTCTGTTAACCCTGTTTCCTCTCATCTACACCATATGGTCTATTTAGAAATAAGACTATTTAGAAATAAGCTGAGTGAATAATTTTCTCTGAGAGTAAACAGGAAGATAAGAGTCCTTATGACTTAATGATGTAATTTTTAAATACTCAAACTAGGAGTGACCCCTAATTTGTTATCAATTTTATGCTTATTTTTATTATCAAAACCAGTGTTTTCTAAAGCATACTCTAAGTCAATTTGTCCAGATATACAAGGCTTATTTATCATTGAAGTTATACTATAACTACACTATGTAAAAATTTTTAAACAGTTTTAATTGACAAGTAATAGTTGTATATATTTATGGGCTACAATATGATGTTATGATATATTGATGTGTATTACTGTAAAATAACTGAATTATGTTAATTAACATAGTTCATCACCTCACATTTATATCATTTCTTTGTGACGAGAACATTTAAAATAACCTCTTTTTATAATTTAAAATGTATAATATATTTTTATTAACTATAGTTGTCATGCTGTGCAATAGATCATCAGAGTTTATTCCTTCTATCTAACTGAAACTTTGTATAAATTGACTAACATCTTCCTTTTCCCAGTAAACCTCTTTCCCCATCCACTGGTAACCACTTTTCTACTTTCTATTTCTATGAGTTTGACCTTCTAGATTCTACATATAAGTGAGAGCATGTGGTATTTGTCTTTCTGTGCCTGGCTTATTTCGCTTAGCATAATGTCCTCTAGATTCAGAGGATAATTTTTTTTTATAAGCTATCATTGGGCTAAAGTTTTGTTATAAAAATCCCTCCCTGCTGTAGGTATAGAATTCTGTGATTTTATTCAGCTCTTGTGCAAATGCTGAAATGAAATCAAAATAACTTTCAGGCAAAAAAGAAGACAAAGCATGGTTTTCCCTGAAGGAAGCTTGGTGATTCATTTCATATGGAAATGATGTGGCCATCCACCTCAGAGGGGAAAAAAAAATACATGGTTGAGTTTTCAAGTTTCAAAATGAAGTATTGACTCTATGATGAGCTCATTTAATTTTTTACAGTATATAGAATATCTCTCCCTAAGTATGATAAACTATGAACACTCTAGGTCAAGTCAAATCATACCATCAAATTATCTGATATCCAACTCAAAGACTCATGTTGAAATATTTTAAAGAATATACTCTTTATCTCTTTTTCTAAGTAGTTATGCTTTGCCCATGTGTGAGATTATCCCATCAGAAAGCAATATTCCAATATAATTTTTTGAATGTTAGAATACCTGCATAAAATTCATCCATATTTGTTATAAAAATTATAATCAATCAATAACATACACATGTGTACATTTTGTGTTCTATTATCTAAAATAAAGGTTCACATGAGACGTTTATTCTATAATTGATCCCTTAGTAAATTGTGTCTTCCCTTCAAAAATCTGATAGTTTTTTCCACTTTTTGGAGAAAATCAATTTTGCAAATTCTGACTTTCCTCCTTACATTAGTTATTGGAAAAAACAGAAATAAACGTCCCTCTGTCACAGTCACTTTACTGGTCATTGTTATTAACATATTTCTGCCTCATTCATTATATTTGCTTTTAATACATATTTAACATATATTTAAATATCTATTTTAAAATATGTTTATATATAAATGTATATGTAAATCTATCTCTTTTTATGTACTGATAAATAGATATGCACAGAACCATAACCTTCCTCAATTAATGAGCAAAATATTGGAAGCCAACAAGCAGATATATATTGGGTGTAATTCTTATCCTGCCATGATGCTCTATATAATTACATGCTTTAAAATGATTTTTGAAAAAGTTTCTATTTCTATGATTAATGACAATATGTTCAATATAACATGCAATATGTAACTTTAACATTTCTGTACAGTTCTATACGGAATAGATTTTATTCCGGGTAGGTCACGATGTAGGATTGTGTAGGCTGTGTACTACACTACTCCAGAGGCACCACTCACTTCATAGTCTAAGTAAAAAAAAAGGATGTGGGATTTTCCTATGCATAAGCAACATGACTGAATGTTGACTTTATTATACATATGCACCAAAGAAACTCAATAAACTTGTACTAGTTTAAGGTGTTCTTGACTCCAAATCCATTCATGTTAATCATGATGAAATTAATGAGAAATAAATGCAGTCTATTCATTGAAACTCCTCTGACTTTCTTTGGGATTGATGGATAAAGATAATATAGCACCAAAGAAGAGAGATTCTTACTAAAAATTTATAGAGTTCCTGATTTACTTATCCATAAGTTTATTACTGACTCTATAAAAGCATTTCTGCAAAATCTATCTATAATGTTTTGGTGTAAAAATATGTAAATTTTCATGACAGACATAAAAATGGACTAATTAATAAATGTTAAAACGGCCATCACTTTAGATATGATTAGTTCACATGGTATCACATGGTGGAGTGGGTCTCAAGCAACAGATAAAACTCAAGATTTGAAGTAAGAAATAGGGATGGCACTAAAGCATGAGGTGTAATGGACATGACCCAGTCTCTCCAGTTAGATCTGAGTGATAAATTGCATAACTTTGAACAAGTTATTCAACTTTCTTGTGTTTAATTTTCCTCCTTGGAACACTGATGACACTAATACTTCCCTCATACTGCACTTGTTAATTGAAATATGTGTACAAGCCGGGCTCGGTGGCTCAGCCTGTAATCCTGCGCTTTTGGGAGGCTGAGGTGAGTGGATTGCCTGAGCCCACGGGTTCGAGACCCGCTTGGGCAGCGAGACCTCATCTCTACAATAAAATAAAAAAAG
>NW_007228053.1:161227-200931 GCF_000164805.1 Carlito syrichta
CACTCCAGTCTGGGCGACAGAGTAAGACTCCAACTCAAAAAAAAAAAAAGAAAAGAAATATGTGTACAGCACTTTGCACTATCTAGCACATACTAAAACTATTCTCATTCTTCCCCTGAATCTAAAATGTGACAAAAATAATGGAAACAAAATGGCAACAACTAAATGTGCAATGACACTCTTTTTTTTCCTGAGAAAAATCTTAACTCCAATAAATTGAATTCCCAAATAATGTAATTTATTTTTTAAACTACATCCTAAAGTAGTGGAAACTTTGGAATAAAAATATGACATTTCAGGACACAGGCAGTGACTCATGCCTGTAATTCCAGGACTTTGGGAGGCCAAGGCAAGAGGATTGTTTGAGCCCAGGAGTTCGAGACCAAATTTTTTTAAGTGACATTTTATATGTAAAAAAACCTTTATGTCATAACTGGTAAATATTATTTGTGAAGCCTTTTCTGGAAAGATAGTAAATACAAACTCAGGGAAATGAAGTTACCAAATATTATCATATGTATCTATGCTAAAAGAATTTCTCAGTATCCTGTAATTGAGGTGCTCTGTAAACATTTTTTTAAAAAATCTTCCACCAAACTGGAATCATTTAACATGCAAAAATAGTCTAAATATCACAGTAGCTTTATCCTAAAGCAATAAAATTCCACTCAACCTGCCGTTAGAGCAGATGCTAATGAGTTATCAGGGGTGAGATGAATAGACTTGCAGAGATAGGAGAAATCTGAGAAATCGTCTGGCAACCCCTACCCTTTGCTGTGAGGAAAATGAGACTCAAAAAGGTTAAGTACTTTGCCCAAGAACAGAGTTAGATGCTGAGGGATCAGGCAGCTCAATGACTTGCTGTGTGTAAGTAAGGAGCAGCTGGTAGATGATTGCTATCCTATGTGCTACAGAAACTGCATCAGGACCAGTGGAGGGAAAACAATCCATATCTTCTATCGAAAGCCCAATGTGCTCACGAATTCAAATGTTTGTCTTCTAAGATTCAGTGAATGCTCCAAATTTGGGGATAATCTTGATACTGTCCTTACATTAATATGACTCATCTATGACTCATCTATGACTCATAATATGAGATTCCTGGGGAAGCCCTGTCCCTGCCTCTCTATTCTCTGAACAAAAACAGGTCCTGGGTGGTCCTGACATACGCCCTCCGCATTCTGATACTGCAAATAAAAAAATAAATTAAAAAAGACCAGGAGCGGTCGCTCAGCCCTGTCATCCTAGCGCTTTGGGAGGCCAAGGCGAGTCGATTGTCTGAGCCCGAGGGTTCAAGACCAGCCTGGGCAACTTGGCGAGACCTCGTCTCTACAATAAATAATTTTTTTAAAAAATTAGCCAGATGTGGTAGCGTGTGCCTGTAGTTCCAGCTACTTGGAAGGCGAAGGCAGAAGGATCTTTTGAACCCAGCAGATTGATGCTGGGGTGGGCGTTGAGTGTGATACTACTCTCCAGCATGGGCGACAGAGTAAGACTCCAACTCAAAAAAAAAAAAAAAGATATTGTCCTGCAGAGTATGCTCTTTATCCTTGCCATGCTTTCTGAGAAATGCCTTGCAATCTTGTATTTAAAAAACAAAAACAAAACATACACACGACACTCTTTTGGCGATCCCATCCAGTCCTGTGGCTTTCAATATCACCTCTACAGGAACAACTCTCAGATTTATTTATCCAGCCCAGAATTCTCACCTAAATTCCAGATATATAGATTTGATTGCCTACTATCCATCTCTACATGAACGTTCAATAGGAACCTGAAAGTCAACATTTTCAAAAGCAAATTATTGCTCCTTTCTCCCTCCCCCGCCAAAGAAAAATTGCTTCAGCAATCTGCCCCATCTGAGTAAATCTCAACGTCATCATTCCAGTTATTCAGGCCAAGACCTGGGACTCACCTGGACTCTTCTATCATATGCCATATCTCGCCCATTACTAAATCCTCTACTTTCACAGTGATTCTAAATTTTTTTTTTTTTGAGTTGGAGTCTCACTCTGTCACCCAGGCTGGAGTACAGTGGCATGCTCACGGCCACCCCAGCGTCGACCAGCTGGGCTCCAATGATCCTTCCTCCTCAGCCTTCCAAGTAGCCAGAACTACAGGTGTGCGCTACCATGTCTGGCTACTTTTTGATTTAATGTAGAGACGAAGTCTCACCAAGTTGCTGGGGCTGGTCTTGAACCTGCGGGCTCAGGCAATCTACTCAACTTGGCCTCCCAAAGTGCTGGGATTACAGTCTGAGCCACCGAGCCTGGCCGTGATTCTAAATTCTAACTATCTGTCACCATCTCTGATGGCATCACCTAGCCCACTTCACCGTTATCATTCACCTGGTATGTTACAAAGTCTCCTAATGGGTGCTTTTGCTTCCACTTTGAACCCTCTGATCTATTCTCAATGAGCCAGCCAAAGTCATCCTATGAAAGTGTAAACCGGGTAGCATCAGTCTTCTTTTTTTTTGAGTTGGAGTCTCACTCTGTCGCCCAGACTGGAGTGCAGTGGCCGCTCCCAGCCACCGCAGCATCAGTCTTTTTGCTCAAAACCCTCCAGAGGCTTTCTATTTCACTCTGACTCAATGCCCTATTTTCACTATCACTAGGAAGGTTCCACACAGCTAGGCATACTGGTACCTTTTAGATTACATTTTCTGATAGTCACCTGGTTCTTCTTTCAGGTTCAGCCACACTGGCATCCCAGCTGCCCCTCCGATATCCGTAGCCTTCAGGCTTTTCTGCTAGTTGTTGCTTTTTCTCTCCCACTTTGCTCAGGTCTTTGCCCAAATATCACCTTCTCAGAGAGCCATCTTTCTTAGCCAATTCCTGCTGGTATAACAAATTACCCAATACAAAGAAATTGCTAAAACAACAACGGTTTGTTTCTCTCAGTTCTGGAGACTGAGATATCCAAGATTAAGGTACAAACAGATCTGGTGTCTGTCTGGTGAGGTCCTCTTTCTACTTTGCACAATGACATCTTCCTGTTGTGTGCTCATAAAGTGAAGAGTGTGTGCTCTCTCTAGAGAAGAGTTCTCTAGTGCCTTTAAAAAAAAAATTAGGGCATTAATCCTATCATGTGGGCTCAAACCTCATGGCCTGATTGCCTCCTCAAAGCATCACTTCCCAATAATATCACATTGGGGGTTAAGGTTTCAACATATGAATTTTGAGAAGAGAGAGCAGGACACAAAGGTTCAACCCATGGCACCTTTCTTGACTTGTCTATTTAAAATGAATTTTTCCCTTTTCCCAAGTTCTGTACTGCATTTTCTTGCATTTTCTTGTTAGCATTTATTACCCTTCATCACACTATATAGTCTAAATATTTTGTTTGTTGTCTGTCTTTCTCAAATACATAAAAGCTCTATGAGGGGTCATGTATTGTGGCTCATGCCTGTAATCCCAGCACTTTGGGAGGCTGAGATGAGAGGACTGCCTGAGCCTACAGTTTCAGGACCAGCCTGGGCAACTTGGCGAGACCTCATCTCAAAAATAAATCAAAAAATTAGGCTGGGCACAGTGTTCAAGCCTGTAGACCCAATACTTTGAGGGGCTGAGGCAAGAGAATTGCCTGAGCCCATGGAGTCAAGACCAGCCTGGGCAACATGGTGAGACTTCGTCTCTACAATAAAATCAAAAAATTAGCCGGGTGGTAGCATGTGCCTGTAGTTCTGGCTACTTGGAAGGCTGAAGCGGAAGGATTACCAGAGCCCAGCAGGTGGACGCTGAGGTGACCGTGAACATGCCACTGCACTCCAGCCTGGGCGACAGAGTGAGATTCCAATCCAAAAAAAAAAGCTCTATGAGGGCAGAAACTTTCATCCATTTCATTAATTCTTGTATTCCCATGCCTACAGAGGGCATGACCTACAGGAGCTCAATGTCTATGTGTTGAATCAATTAATGCACGTTTTTTTGCTCCCCAACTAGAGTCTGCTCATTTTCTAAATTTTTTTTTTGTACTATTGCCTTAGCACATTACTGCACTTTTGAATCTACAGAGGGTAACTTTTACATAGTTTCACTAAATAGAAAGTTTACAGGATTTATTTTTCATTCTCTTTGATGCGTTGGCTTGATTTTTCAGAAAAAGAACATGTTACTTAGCCAGTCATGTGTGTAGAGAAAAATCTCAAACCTTTCTTTAAGAACCAATGATTCTTTCTTTGCAATGTCTCCAAGTTTCATTCATATTTCACAACCTCTTAGGTATTTTCATTAATTCGAATGCCTTTCCTGTAATACATCTAGCACCTTTTACTGGAAATACATGTTATTATGTCACCCTAAGATCTAAAGTTGCCTACTGCATTTTTAGATAATTCTTCTAGGATTCAGGGTTTCAGAGGTTTATGTTCCTAGCTCTAGCAAACTTTTCATGTTTCTTTCACAGATAGTCTTAATAATTTCTCCTACTTCAGTCAGGACTTTAAGATTTCTTCAGGCTCACCCCCACTTCCTCAAGCACTGGACAGACACTAGGACCTAGTTCAACTTACAGTGCATCCCAATTTTATCTTCTTTATGGAACTAATTACTATATTTTTAGTGAGTCACATAATTGAACATTTAGTTGTTCTCTAGGTCTACTGTATACGCATCTTGGCTGTGATATAAGGACTCAAATTTCTTCAATACCCACTCAGACATATAATCAAAAAAGATAGTATTTGTTTTTTTATTTTCATTTTTTGACACATGGCAAAATGCCTACCATATATTGGACACAACTTTTCTTTGCGGAAAGGGAAAAAAAGGAAAGAATGAAGGAAGGAAGGGAGGAAGGAAGGGGAGAAAAAAGGAGGGAAGGAGGGAGGAATAGAGGGAGGGAGGAAAATGCTAATGACCTTATTTTTTAAGTTCTATGCGTTTTGTTTGACTAGGGAGTAAATATATACTGTCTATATGCCACACCTTTTCTTTGTTTTTTAAAATGCATTGATTTTAGTGAAGAGACATAAAATCAACAAATTCATACTAACTTTTAAGAACTTTTCAATACAAATATGATACAGATTGTTCCCTTTAAATTTTTAAATTACTATAATTGGTACTGTGTAGCTGCAATGAAAAAGTAAAAATTTTATTGTACAATTGTGTTATTATTATGACATGTTCAGATGAAGATTATGTGAAAAACCAAATTAAGATCGTATATACTCAAGTAATTTATTCATAATGAACAATTATATAACAATATTTCTCTAAAAGTATGTTAAATAATTTTCCAGAGTTTTAAAATTGAAATTCTACCAGTTATTTTGCCATGTGATGAAAATATAAAGATAAATTTTAAATGGCCCTCATCTTCAAAGAAATCAAAATTTAGTGGAAAGAAAAATTTTCTTCCTATTTCTAAATTATGCCTTTTCTTTTTTTTTTAAAGCTAAAGTTAGAGCTCATTAGATGTTTTAAACTAAAGAGACATAAGGAAGAAAGTGGAATTTCACTTCTTAAAAGATAATAAAATAAGTTAGCTACTCAGGTTATATATCAAAAGTAATGAGATAAGATGTATGTATGCATTTCATAGAACTAACAAAGCATAAAGGTAGAAAATCATTAAATAAAGCACAGGAAAATTTGGGAACTAATATATGCATTCAAAAGAACATTTTGGAATGGTAAAATATTTGGTGCATCCAGCCTGTCTATTCCCTGTAACAGATTTCTCATTTGGCCACAGTGAACAATCGTCCAGCTGTCAGGGGAAATTTTGTCATATTTGAAACAACTTCCTCTGTGCCAAGAACAAGGTCAGAAGTAAAGGAAAGGAATACTCTGTCACTTATTGGATTTGACAGTAAATTACTCTTTGATGAACAGATGGACTTGAAGAGATTTAAATTCATAATCAAAGTGTAATCATGAGGACCAGTGATTTGGAATCTTCTGTCAACCCATCAGTGAAGGACACCTCCCAAGTCCTAGTCACAGATTCCTGTTTTGCTCTGCCACTAATAGCTTATCCACCATTTTGTGAGATGTATCAATGCACTATCAAAATGGTATAGGCAATTATGCATGTGTGTGTTTCATGTTGTGACATATTTGCTATATAAACGGAAAAACATATTTCCAGTAAAATGTGGAAACTTTAAAAAGCAAAGTTTTGTTGTTGTTGTTTGCTTTTTTGTAAAGTGCAGTATCTTTGGGACTTTTTGGACAAAGCTTATAGTATACAATAGTAAATGCACACATACACATTAGTAAATACACACTAAACTACAAACTATTAAATGATAATATTAGGGTAGGCATATTAATAAAAGCATCAATATTCATATCCCTCAAAGTAGGCACACAAGAAACATGTGGATCCATCAAAGACATTGTGTATACAGAGCTCAGAAAGCACCCAGTAAATGTTCTTAATATTGTGTTTATTAATGTGATGGTAAAGATGACCCTAATAAGGAAGAAGACGAATCTGCATATGAACATGTTGACAGGCAAGAACAGATTGCCTGAGTATTAATCTGTAGCTCACATACTGAACAACTCAGAACTCTTATTTAAAATATTTTTTTCTCTCTCCCTATTCTGTCTCTTCTTCCTTGCCTCCCTCTTGTCCTCATTCTTTCTTTTTCTCACTCTTTCTACCCTCTTTTTTTATCTTTTAATTAAAAAAATAACTGCATGCCTGCTAGTAGGTGTTAAGTAGTATGCTCTATGTCAGAGACATAAATAAGTACAATGAATGCTCCCTAGCCTTCAAGAATATATGCACCAGGATATTGAATTGGGCATGTAGAAAATCAAACATAATGACAATTTATGACTGACACAGCAGATATAACAGGAGCTTTCCTATTTGAAACTTTCCATATATGAACATAAGCTTCAAAGGAAATTGGATTGCCTCAATGCAATGTTACTAAAGATTGACTCAGTCTTTTACTTTGTGAAAATGCCTTAAAGGACTGAAAGCTTTATCCTCTCTTTATCACTTAGATTTAGAAACAGCACATTGGTACCACATACTTGTAGGTACAATGCAGGGCAGAAAGGAAACAATAGTCATTTTGTGCATGAGATGGAATAAGGAGAGACAACATTTTAGAAGATGTTGATACTATAGATTAACTTTAAGAGTCACTAAATCAGGAATTTAGGGATGACAGGAGAGATGAATGTTAGGAGCACATAATCAGAGATGTAAGACTAATCACAGTTACAAAGATATTAAGAAGCATGTGAATAAAACTCTAAGTTATTTGGCAAGAATGGAGTATATAGTCCAAAGCAGATAAATGAGCTAACTTTGAATTAACTTTTGAGATACATAAAGCCATATTATGACAACTTTGACTATCATGATGAAGAGTTGGACTTTATGTTACTGACTTGAGAGAGTTCTTCCAGGATTGTAAGCATAGAGGTAGCCTGACCATGTCAGTATTTTGTAAATAGGACTCTGATAATAGAGGAATGATCTTCAACAGGGGACAATTGTGCCCTTCAGTGGACATTTGGGAATGTCTGGGGATATTTTTGATTGTCACAACTTGGAGTGGGGAAGGGTGCTGGTGACATCTAATGAATAGGGACCAGGGACGCTGTTAAACATTTTTAAGTGCACAGGGTAGTCCTCTACAACAAATAATTATCCGGAAAAACGTGTCAATAGTGATGAGCTTCAAAAACTCTGATATAGATAGATAGACTGGGTGAGGAGATGGAGAAACAAGAAAAGGAAGACAAAGAAAGGATTTTTAAGAGTGTAGGACAATAGTCCAGTGGTATCCGAGAATTTAAATGAGGTATCGGCAGGACTGGCTTCATAGATATGCAATCTGAAAAGTTGTACAAGAAACCACACTCAGAAGGGCCCACAATTGGTTTAATGTCCTGGTTGTCATAATCTAGAAATTCGTAGTATTTTTGAAAAAGGAGCACCACATTTAATTTTGCACTGGCTTCACGTGTTTTATAGCCAGTCCAAGGTATTGGATTTAAGAAATATTATGGAGGATACATGATGGATGTCAGTGTGCTGAAGAAAAGAAAGAAAGCTTAGTTAATACCAAGTCACTCAAGTAGTACTTGAGAAACAGCAAATTTAAGTTTTAGGGAAAAGATAATGAGCATAGCTTGCAATATATTTATTTAGAACCACCCGTTGTATATTCAAGTAAAATTATACACCCTGGAGGCACAGAGAATTGTAGAGCAAGTATTCTTCTAGGCAATGTTCATTAGCATTAAATATCTCTCACAGAAACAAAGAGCTGAGTATCACATGTTCTCACTCATAAGTGGTCCTTGAACAACTACTGTATTACTATAAGAAAAGGATTGAAAGTAGCAGGAAACTGCAGGGGTGGGGAGAGGTGGAATTGACAGTAGTCGATAACTGCCTGGGGAAAGGGGGGCACACCTTATCAAAAAGGGTACCTGCATAATGAATATTTGTATACCTGCATAATGAATATTTGTATACATAACCCTGAATTGTATCCCACAATTTTAAAATAAAAATTAAAAGAGAAAAAAAAAAAAAAAGAAAACTCTAAGTTATATAGCAAGAGAGGAAGGGACCTACAGTGAATGTGGTAGTCACTATCTGGGAAAATCAACTATTGGTTAAAATCAACACTTTAATGCCATGTAATGTACATGGGGGAACCCACAAAAATCCCAGAATTATCTTTTAGAGGGCAGGCCCTTGTAGGACACTTGGAATTTGTTTCTCCAGATCAAATGGTCAAGCAAAGTTTTGAGAAAGTTGTGTCGCAATCTGCTGAAAAAACATCCCAAATTTTGACAAACAGGTGACTGGTTCTTCCACCATGGCCACGCATTTGCCCACACAGCCCTGAGCGTTTATCAGTTTTTACCCAAAACAGCATCACCCTCGTGATCCACCTTCCCTCTTCACCTGATCTTACCCTGAACAACATTTTTGTTGTTGTTGTTGTTGTTGTTTTCCTGAATGAAAATAGTCTTCAAAGGGAAACACGGAAAAGGTGAAACAAAAATGCCCGAAGCACTAAAGGGCATCAAAGTTAACGAGTTTTAAAACTCTTTGGAGTCATGGAAAAAAAGTGTCTTGATAGGTATATTGCATCAAACAGAGAATACTTTTAAGGTGACTGAAGTTTAAACATGCAAGAATAAATACTTAATTTTTTATCAATAAAGTTCAGGTTTTGGGAGGTCCCCCTCATAGTTTTATACTTAGTGCAAAATGCTCAATGATTATTTCATCTTTTTAAATAAATGAAAACATGGTGAGGTAATTTTTAAAAATCAAAATGCTAATGCCTGTGTTTTCCCCATTTTAAAAAGGGTTTTTTTAAGAGTATCTTAGGCAATTGAAAAGTCTGTGTTCTACTAAAAGGACCCAAAAGAAATTTACTCATCTTCCTGAGATGGAGATTTGTTGATAACTTTTAATATACAGTGAGTTTAAGCATTTTGCTAAAATATTGACATTATGTTCATTTTTCCCCCTGATGGACCTTGAGACATTGCAATGACAAACACAAAGTTTAAATGTTTATTAAATTTAAATAGGGTTTTTCCATATCTCGGAATTTGGACAGTAATAATAGCCTTAATTTAACTCACTGTTGTTCTATAGCAGTAATGAGTCATGTGTTATCTTTTCTATGTCTTTCTTGCTCTACCAAAATCCACTGATACATAAAATTTATTGTAAAATCAATATTTTTGTACCATGAATATTGCTACACCAGAATTGTTTGCAAAACATATTTCTAGAGAAATAATAGACTGATTGCACTTTAAGATAATTTATTTTGCTGATATTAATTTTTACCAAATAACTCAAAATTTTTAGAAATCACATATGATATATGTACAGTGCATTTCTCTAAGAAAAGTTCCTTTTTACCTCTGAATGTTTCTATTTCGTTCCCTCAAGCAGAATACTGAGATAAACTGACATATTATAATTATATTTATGAATGATCATAGCTTGCTATTCAAAATGGCCACCTTCCGTGAAACTAATTAAGTTGCTGAGTTCCTTCAGTATTCAGTATTCACTACTAGCAAGGGAAAATTTCCTGTCTGAATGTGGAGTCCTGGTGTTCACACTGCAGCCTATTTCCTGAGTGGGGAAGATGACTACTCTTCCCTTCCTTATTCTGAGTTCATACTTCTTTCTCAGCATATAGTTAATATATACCATGTGCAAAGTAAGTGGGTGATACTGAGATGATAAAGATACCGTTCATCTCCCTAAGGATATTAGTATTTAGTGGAGCTATCATTATAAGAGCCTATGTTCTTGCTACAGAATAACAAAATCAAGCTCAATGGTCTAGTAATATCCTATAATGTCTTCTTAAGTAGAATGGACTATTTCTTTCTATTTTATACATACATACACTTAGGTTAAAAAAAAAAGTCACTGAAAAGGATGAGCTATAGAAAAGCAATAAATACCAAAAACCTCTGATGTTTTTCCTGAGCTTCTGAGTTTTCATCATTGGCTAGGATGAAGTTTCCAACTTTGGCTCCATAACCAGACACCGAATGTGGAGAAGTGTGTACCATGTGGAGATAGACCTCACTAGAGTGAAAGCCCCATGAGCACAGAGATCATGTCTATCTTGCCCACTATTTTACCATTAGTCTAATTCCTGGCACATCGTGGATGTGCAACCAAAACACTTTCCGTGTATTGATTATGAGGATTAATTATGTTGTCATGGAAGCTGCTAGGACATTTTGCTGTAGAAATGTAAAAGATCACTTTTAGTCTTGATTCTTGTATTATATTCAATAATTCACAGTGGGGGATTTCTTAAAGTCAATGTTTTCCAGAAAACACTACAGGAAAGCAAACGCAAAGATAGTCAAGCCATACTGCTTCTGATTAAAACAAACAAATAAAAAAAATACAAGCAGTAAATTAAATCAGTGACTGATAATGCAGTGTAAAAATCACATTTAGGAAAGAATGCTTATGTTTTGCAAATAAATGAATGAATGAATAGATAAATAAAATATTCTCGAGGATTAAAAAAGAAACAAACTAAATTATAGAAATGAATATAAAATGACTAAAAATATTTTTGCTTTTTTGTCTTGTTTTTATTTTTTTGTTCTGTGCTGGACAAAGATGGTTTAAACTAGGTGTAGATGTGTTTAACCACAGGGATATGTTAAGCTGTGTAACATGGGGTGTAGATAGAGGGTTTCCCTCTGACCCTGACCCTGAAAATGATGCTGTTGAATACCGTGGAGCCAGATGAAAAAAACCAGACAGATTGCATGCTATTTATACGACAATGGAGATTTCTATCATTAACAAGGCCTATGTAGCCTAAATAAATGATATCCCCTGCTCTTGTTGGAGCTAGCAAAAGGGAATTACAAATGAAATAAGTGTAGTGTCATATTTTCCAAAATTTATATAAAAATAACAAATAACCTAGACTAACAAAGAATAACCATCATGTTACAATTCTACCTTGCCATCTTTTATGATACCATGCTTTCATTTGCCTCAAAGACATGCCTAGATTATTTTTTAAGAGACATTAAGAAGAAAAGACAGTCTGATTTCATTAGCACTGCATTTTGCAATTTCTGTCAGAATATTTTAAGCATGTCAAAACATTGCAATGCCTTCAGTTAGAAACTTCTGTTTTCATGAGAAATTATAAAAATTTAAACTAACTTGTTTAATTTTACTTTCTTTCTGTTCAGTTTATTTGCTAATGTCCTAGTCAATGTAGAATTCGTGTCATTCTGTGCACCAGAATGGTTTGGTCAATCTAGCTCTTCTTTAGCTTGCTTTCAGTTCAACCTCTTTTCCATGTTTACGTTCATAACACCCTCTCGAAGGACATTAATACCGATTTGGATCAACATCTCCACAAACGGCAAGATTATATTAGGAGGAAACAACATTTTTGGATGATTTACCATTAGAAGGCATGTAACTTAGGCATTCATTAAACTGGAATTTGCTTTGAATGCTATATACAATTTAAACTGTAAAATTATAATGAGAAATAGTAACATTGTATTTATAAGCCATTTTGCATTTTAGAGAGAGTGCTTTCCTTAACAGATTATTCCAGAATGTAAGGAATGAATGATGAAGAATAATCATATTTATATGACTTCAGGATGGAATGCAATTTGGGGATTATGTGGGTCTTGCAATCACGGTTGCAGGCAGCTGAGATATTGCATAGTCTGATGGCATAGAGTTTTAAGAAGGAGGTCAGCTCTTGAGTCAGTTTTCCCTAGTTTGAAATAGGACTCCAGGGCTTCCTTTGTTTGTGTCCTTTGACAAGTAATTGAGGTTGCTGGGATTTAGCCCTCTGTGCAGTGGTTTTCTTACCTATAAAAATAAGAGTAAAAATTGTGCCTTCCTTACAATAGTCCACTTCAGTATTCAATGTGAGTTACTGCAAGGAACAAAATCGGGTACATATCATGGTCTCAAGAGCTATCCATTATTTAAATTATTTTTTTACAATTGAAATATATTTCCAGCAAGTATTAATTTATTATTTTTTATTCTACTCCTTTTAAAAACTTGAGGGTTTTGTTGTTGTTGATAATGATTTAATGCACTTTTCTGTATAGAATTTTGTTAAAAAGTGATTTTACCAACCAGGTTTCTTTGTAACTAAGACTTGTTAAAACATTACCAGCCATTGCCTTGATAAGCTATGGTGTGGTCATGTTTCCTTAAGCTTTGGCCCCCTTCCCTACCTTGGGGAGGTGAATCTTCTCTTTCTTTCTCTCTAACTGACTTTCTATATAAATTATATTTTCTAATCTAAAAAAGAAAGTTACTATAGTTGTTTATATATTTATACTTACAGGCAAAAGTTCACTATCTCTGTCATATACACATTTTTCCTGTGTTTATGTAATTCAGCAGCTGTAAGCTCCTTCCCACAAGTTACTTCCACCACAATTTTTAAAAACACAAATTTCTATAGTAACTGTATTTATCACTCAATGAGAAATTTATTGTCTTTAACTGTATTCTTTTAAATTAGGATTGTTTCATATGTGTTTGTCTTTATTACAAACTTGCATCAATTTTTCTAGATTGCTTCTAATTCTATTTTTCTCATTAACCCTATTCCTTTAAGTGCATGCTATTACAGAGTACGAGGTATTCCTGTTTGTGTTGAAAACATTTTTCACAACATAACAGAAATACAAGGCACGTATATCTGTTTCCTTTCGTCTTACCTAAACTCTTGCCAATTTTGCAGCAACTCCAAAGTGTTGTTAATTTCATTGTGACTATAAAATAGCTGAAAATGTAAGTCAGTCTCTATTGATACTTCTTAGCTACCCAAAAAACAAGATTGGATTAGAGGCTTTTATTATTGACTATAATTGCACATTTTTGAATGTCTAGTGTTGATTGCAGCAAGTGCAGAACATATTATTTAGGCTACATAGTCCTTATGATAGAAATTTCAACTACTACATACATTAAATGAGTCCATTTGATTCCTATTCTGCATGACAACAAAATTATTTTGGTGGTTATTTCTCTGTTGAAGTATTGAGTTAATATACTACTTTTTACAGTCATTATCTTGATGTAAATTCTAGGCATAGATGACATGGAGGAAATAAACCAAGTGTCCACAAAAAGCTAGAAATCGACACAGATGTCCTGGGTAGACCTAGACCAGATTGTTCATCTCATTTCACCAGGGAATGAGTCAGTTAACTGATTTGTAATTCACTGCTAAATTTGTAATGCAGGCTTCTGGCACTTTGGTACTCAAAAGTAGAGTGGCAGAAAGTGATTTTTGAATTCCGCCTGCCACTGTAGCAAGGGTTGATATTTATTATTGCCAGTAAAACCTGGGAAAGAATGGATACCTGCTTGGGTCAATGAGATGGATACTAATATGGGGCATATTAGCATATATATATATATATATTTCTATTAAAATCAGAATTCGTTAATTATTGGCATTGTTTGTAAGCTTGAAGTAAAGAGAATAAGTGCCCGAGTCTATATTTTTCATAATAAGGCTGATTAGTTACCTTTATGGAGAATTTCTTCTGTGCTTGAACTGACTAAAAGGTATACTTTTCTCTTTTTTTATTATTTGCTTATTTATTAAAGCTATACCTTTCTAATTTCATTTTATTTTCTTTCAATAATTCATTATTGTTCCATCTTCAAGATGACAAGACAGCAACAACAACAAAAACTAAGACTTAGAGAAGCCTGCTGAAAGCTAAGAACAGGTCCTGAAGATACAGAAACTCAATCCAGGGACTAATCTCTTCAACACAAGGTTTTGTGACATCACATACATGTGATGCATTGTATAATTTGCACATTGACCTTGCATTTGTCCTCACATGGTCATTGATACATGTTCTTTTCTCTATCACTTCATGAACTATAACACCAGCCAGCCTGTAGCTTCCAAGCAGAAGTTTTCTTCACTTGAGTGTTTGAATAAAACTGTAAACTGAAATACAGGTTGAACATCCCTAATCTAAAAATCTGAAATCCAACATGCTCTAAAATCTAATGCTTTTTGAGCACCAACATGAGGCCACAATAGAAAATTCCACACCTGACTTTATGTGATAAGTGCACAAAAAAGTATTTAAAATATTGTATCAAATTACCATCAGGCTATGTGTATAAAGGAATTTTGTATTTAGACTTAGGCTTTATCCCCAAATATATGCAAACATTCCCAAATTCAAAAAACTCCAAAATCTGAAATTCTGATCCCAAGCATTTCAGATAAGGGATACTTAACCTGAACTTCAGCTCTGCATGTGTTGCTGGGATAGGAGATGAGAAGCCAGTGAATATACACACTTCCTACCAATCTCTCTTGTGTAAATTTCCTAGTCCTTCAAGGTTCATTGTAAATGTAAAGTAAGGGGGAAAAGTTTTACTTCTCAAAATCTCTGGATAATTCATAAATTCTGTTTAATTTTACTTTCTTTTTGTTCCAAATTTGACATGCAGGTCTTTCTGCTCTTGATTTCAATCTATCAGACTATGATTAAATGAACAAAAACAACAATATACGGAAGATTTTCTTTGTTAAAAGGTTGAAATAAAGGTCTTTGAGTACTTTTTAATTTATTAGACTATGATTAATGTATAATAACTTTAAAGTATACATAATTTTGTAGTATTCTTGTAACAGTATGTTCATAAAAAATGTATGCTAAATAATTCCCTTTGCTTTATGCAATGGATTTGTAAAAAAGGTTATCTTTAAAGTGTAAATCTAAAGACTCAAGTCAGAATTCCATCACTTAGATAATAACCATCCTTGATTTTCAATATTCTTGAAATTCTATAAACTGATGACCTTTTGCCCTATTCAACTGTTCTTTTAAAACTTACATAATTATTCCACTTCACTGTTTTTTTTTAACTAATTTGTGCACTGCATTTACAGAATGCATATTATTTAAGCAGAAAAACTAAACTGTAGACTTCAAGTTTCAGTCTAATAAAAACACTTAGCATAATGCCATATATTCATATTTGGTATATTTTAAAACATACTTGTCTTTATACATGAAGTATGGATAATATGGATTTTCCATACTCTAGGTTTTTTTTTTTTTTTTTTTTTTTTGAGTCGGAGTCTCACTCTGTCGCCCAGACTTGAGTGCAGTAGCCAATCCCGGCCACCGCAGCCTCCACCTGCTGGACTCCGGCGATCCTTCCGCCTCAGCCTTCCAAGTAGCTGGAACTACAGGTGTGTGCTACCACACCCTGCTACTTTTTTGATTTATTGTAGAGATGAGGTCTCGCCAAGTTGCCCAGGCGGGTCTGGAACCCGCGGGCTCAGGCAATCCACTCACCTCAGCCTCCCAAAGGCGTGGTATTACAGGCTGAGCCACTGAGCCTGGCTTATACTCTAGCTTTTAATGTGAGACTCCCTAAGGATTGAGAATGAATTTAATTACCCTATATGACTCACTGTCACAAGAGGTCTGCATGCTGGAAACAAGGTTTCGAGTTAAAATACATAGGTCAAGGACTGAAAGAATAAGAGACCCTTTCCTGCAGTCCAGCAGCACCATAGTGACTGGAATTGCATATCCTGTTTTAAATTTAAGCACTGTTGTTATTTTTGTTTCATCTTTTGTTCAATATATATATGGCTTTTTTGTCTTAACTAAGAAGGCTTGGACAACACATTTTTGGAAGATCTTTGGATTGATAACCTTGGGAAGATGATTTAGTAGAAAAGCTGAGCTTCCATGAAAAAAGGTTGTAAAGAGAGTCTAGAGCCTGTATGCTACTTGAGAGTTACCAGAAGTGTCTTAGAACATACTGATGGAGTTAGTTACATAACATACCATCTATCTTGATTCGTATAGGCTATTGGAGTCCCAGTAGGCACTTTTGCAGTATCAAATAGCATCAGCTTTCTGGGGAGGGGGGCACATAGTGTTAGCTTCATCATTGAAGATTGTCTTTCTCTCATACCATTAATTAGAAATCTGCTAAAGCTCCATAACCATGATAAAAGGAGTTTTAATATGAATTAATTCTATGTACTGAATCATCAATTTTAAAAGTAATTTCTACAGACATTTGAACGAGCAGTTCTTATAAAAAATAAAAAAATAAAATCAACAAAAAATAATGCTATAATACTTCTCTCTAGGATCATGTTACCAACTATGCTGAGTCCAGCTCTGTGTTCATCAAGATCACATTAATGGGCTTTTTCAGAAAGGGTATCTAATAAGTTTTCAATGAAAGATAATATGAGGGGGGACCCCCAACAATCAGAATTTATTTAAAATTGTGTATTTATTTTTATATGTTTAAATTTCAGTCACCTTCAAAGCATTCTCTGTTTGATGCAATACATCTATTGAGGTGCTTTTTCCACAGTTCAAAACAGTTTTTGAACTCGTCAATTTTGATGCCTTTTAGTGCTTCTGCCATTTTTGTTTCACCTCTTTCGCATCTGCAAAACTTTTCCCTTTGAGGACTTTTTTCATTGAGGGAAGTGTGGACAGACTGTCATGGTGGAAGAACCAGTCACATGTTTGCCACAACTACAGACGTTTCTTCCACAAACCGTGATGTAACCTTCTAAAAACTTCCAGATAAAAATTGTTGACTATTTGATCTAGAACAGCAAATTATGAATGTACTACAAGGACCTGACCTCCAAAAAAAGGTAATTCCAGGTGTTCTGGGTCCCCCTTGTATTGTGTTCTTGTATTGTGTTCTGGGTCCCCCTTGTATTGTGTTCTGGGTCCCCCTTGTATTGACATAAGTGTTTACTATCTGTAAAACAATTTAGTAGTTTGGATTTAGTTATTTCATGATGTTACTTTATATGGCTTTTGTTTAGCATTTTGTGTATGACACCTAACCAATGTTTAAAATAACATACAGTTGACTAATTGTTTAACCAAATTGAATTTATTAATTTATGCTTTATAAGTACATTGTATTTAGCTAATAATTATAAAGTGAGTCATTAATTTACAACAGTCTAATTTCACCTCGTCCTTCAACAAAAATTCAAAGAAATACCTTATTTTCTTTAAGTAGCAAAATAAATGAAACCAAGATGAGTAAAAGGTAACGCTGTTATGTTAATATGTGTTCCCTTGTTTAATCGTAAACTATCTTAAAAGTTCTCATTCATCTTTAATTCATTTAAAATAAAACTAAAAGAAACTATTTGCCTAACTTTCAAATAACATTTCCGTTTGGAAAACAATACGTAAAGCTGTATTTTCTGCAATCACTCCCTTTTCATTGTTGTTCAATATATACTGCATCATAGAAATAGATTTTAATTTGCTCAAAAAAAAATTTGCCTATAAATAATTAGAAAATTTATAGAAAAGTAATTACAATTGAATTAGTAAAAAATAATTCAAATAGCAATGCTCTTAGATAAATCATAGATAATTTTACGTGGAAATACATTAGTTTCCTTTAGATACATAGTTAGATAACTAATTATGTTGAAAATACAGTAGCACTCAAACATATGTTCACTTACGCAAGCTCTAGAAACCTTTTTTCTGGTAATCAGAGTTCATCTGTTAAATTTAAACGATCTTTGCATTTCATGCCATCTTTAAAATGTGAAAGTAATAGTATGTGGAATTACTTGTCCATGTCAGAATAATCTATTATTTTACTTTCAAAAGCATATGAGTTCACTCTTTGTGGGACAATTGCATAATAGATCATTTAAATCACTTGAGGTTTGTCAAATATGATTTTTTTGTTCAATTCCCGATGACAAAACTAATTTTTGTAGCCATCCTCATTTCTACAAATAATATATCTTTACCAAAAATAAAATCCTCTATTTGTATTGCATTCTAGTTATGTTTTCTCTTTTTAGCTATAGATTCATTTTATACATTCTATGTATACCATGTGCTTTATAAGTTTCTCTAGTAAATGTATATATTTTCCTTCTTATCTAAAAGACCCATGGTACAGTACAACCAAGTGGTTTGTGCCTATAATCCCAGTTACTTAGGAGGTTGAGATGGGAGGATTGCTTGAGGCCAGGAGTTTGAGACTAGCCTGAGCAACATAGCAAGACCCTGAATTTTAAAAAATAAATAAAACTTTTAAAAAATTAACTTGGACTGGTAGCTCATGTATGTAGTTCCAGCTACTCAGGTGGCTTAGGCAAGAAGATCACTTGAGACCAGGTGTCCAGGGCTACAGTGAATAATGATCATACCACTACATTCCAGCCTGAATGTTAGGGCGAGACTCGTCTCTCTAAAAAAAAGGGGGAGGGATAAATAAAAGAAAAAATAAAGAATAGAAAAATTGTCCCCATTGAAATAAAAAGAAAATAAAAGTCCAATGATAAAGTCATTAGTTTGTGGTCATTAGACAACCTAAGAGCTGCAGGTCGTCAATTGATGATAGTACATAATTTATATCTTTCAAACGTTCCTTCTCAGAGGACCACGTAGGCCAATCCTTCTACCTGAAATAGCACCTGCTAAAATAATTGATTTTTTTTCTAATTACCAAATCTATTTAAGCAATTCTTTCTTAGTTAAATATCTCTGACTCACTGGACTATATTGACCATTTCAATCTGGAACCCTTTTCCTTTGTTTAAGAAGCATTTGCTGCTCTCATCTCTTGTCTCTTTCAATGGTTCCTTTCTTTCTTTACCTACCCCTTAATCTTGATGCTCTTTAGAGTTCAAAATTCCACTGTCCTATTCTTTCCCTCTATTTTCTCCCTAGGTTTGACCTACTCCCTAGGTTTTTCCTATGCAATACTTCTGTTCATAAAGTTTCTTCTATCTGGCGTGTCTGGTGTATATTGCTACTTAGTTTGTTACATCAGCTATTTATATTAAATGAGTACAAATTATAATTTTTGGTACTGTCTTTTAGAACTGCCACATGCTCATCCACAGTGTTCTCAAAGCTGGAAACATCAATTATTCCTGTAGAATGACTTGATTGAGAGCATGCATGCAGTTTTACTCTCTTTTGTATTTTCTTGCTTCTCATTCCAACTGACTCTTTTGCTTTATGCAGCTTACTCTTGAATATATAAACTGCACCACCTCAAAAATCTGTACATCTATTGAGTAGCTAATATCATTCTTTCAGACAATACTTACCATGTATTCGTTCCTTTTATACTTGTGTATGGATTTAAAATTTCATAATTCCAGTCTTAGGATCCTTCCAATGTCCTCAGTTTATCAGATCTTTGAATCTAATTTCCTTTCCTACAGAGTTTAAACCACATGGTAAGCCAACTAAACTCCATTATTCGCTTCAAGCCTTCTCTATTTGTTCACTCTCATCCTACAATGTAGCTAATCATACAGTTCACATGTATGCTCCTACATCTAGTAACTGAGCCTGATTACCAAATAATATGAGCCCATAGATGCACGATTTCTAATCTCAGCTGGACCCTCAACAATGGTCAACAGTATTGTTCCTTGCAATTGGTCAACTATTTCCCTCAGAGACTGTTCAGGTCTTTTACTACTTTCTTCTATATCCCTCCCCTACCCTTCTTCCTCAGTAGAATCCACCTGTACTAATTTTAGAAATGTGAAACCATTGATTTGAAAGCAATCAAATTCTCTTAACTCAATCACCCACAAATTGCTAATTGCACATATGTTAGTGCTACTTTTCCATCATTCTTGAAGGTAAGGTTTGTTTTCAATAGCATCCTGTCTATAATACTCTTAATCCACTCTGCTTTATCAGTCATGTATCTCTCCTGAATCTTTAAGATCTTTCTTTCTAATAACACTTTCTCCTCAGGTCAATTCATATGCCACACCCTCCATTTCCCCCTCCCCAACTAAATCTGTGCTTGGCCTTTAAATGATAGGTGTTCCCAGATTTTAATCCTTTTCTAATTTTATTAGAATTTTATTAGGCAATCTCATCTCCCAACTATAAATTAACAACTATAAAATCTCTATCTCCAGATCTGACAATATACACGAACCCCAGGTAAAATACCTATTTGTCTTGCTACATAGTCACCTGAAGTATGAAAAATTAATATTTGTAATTGAAATAATTCCCACCCTTCTTTGCCAAAACCATCATTCTTTTTATTCTTTCTCTATGGAATTTTTTTCTCTCCAGTCAATGGCCAAAGTTAGAAATTAGGGGATCATGATTGACCACTACCATTTTCTCATCCCCAATATCTTGTCAAACCCTAAGTTCTGCCCAGTTAACTTCTTAAGTCTTTCTAAAGCTCACTCTCCCTTTTTGACTGTGTAATTGTATGCCTTTATTATTTCTTGCCTATGCTCTTGCCAGGGCTTTCTAACTGTCCTCCCTGCCACCTGTGTTTTTTTCTGAACACAATATTATTTCTAATAATAATATCTCTGCTTAGTAAGCCTATAGCAGTACCTTCAGTAACTCTCCAGTGCTATTTGTACTTTTCAAATAAGTTTTATTGTATTTTTTGGATAATTCTCTAGATTCCTACCTCTACCTCTCCACTTCTTTATGTCACCTATGCTGTTATAGCATGTTCTAGATACCTCTGCTTAAAATGCAGTCAATAATACATTTTAATTATAACCTTGCATGTTTGTCACTTTCATTATACCTTGAACTAGTTGTTTCCATAGACTTATTTTTATTTCTTTATTCCTAATCTTTAAGGTGTTTAATAAACAGCTAGGAGCTCAATAGTTGATTTTATAGCATGAATAAATGTACATGCAACTTTTTCAATGAAACATTTTCAATCATAATATTAGCAAGTATTCACTGGGACACAGCTATTACTGACTTCATAACTTATTTTTTCCTCTCTACATTTTGTCCTAAACCACCTATTATAGAATGTCCCAAAGTATTCACTTCAATACCTATTTCTTACTTTATTTCTAACACAGATCAGTATATCTAGTATTGATTCAAGTGTCTACTGGATATAGAGATAGCTGGAATGAACACAAGAGTACATTTTATCTTTATGTGGTTAGACTCTTCC
The DNA here is from genome assembly GCF_000164805.1 of Carlito syrichta. Taxonomy (NCBI): domain Eukaryota; kingdom Metazoa; phylum Chordata; class Mammalia; order Primates; family Tarsiidae; genus Carlito; species Carlito syrichta. The sequence continues at coordinate 182,717 of NW_007228053.1, forward strand.
TTCCACTTTAGGAGGACTGAAATTCTCAGGATCATGCAGACATGACACTGATGGTAAGTCAACCAACAGGGTAAGTCAAACAACCTGCGTTATTCACTTCCAGCCTTCTCTATTTGTTACTCTCATCCTACAACATAGCCAATCATACATTTCTGAGCATGATTACCAAAGAATATGCATCCATAAATGTATGATTTCTAATCCCAGCTGGATCCTCAACAATGATTAACAGTATTGTTCCTTGCAATTGTTCAGCTTTCTCTCAGAGACTTCATATCTGCTACTTTCTTCCATAGCCCTCCCTCTACCTTTCTTACTTAGCAGAATTCACCTGCACTAATTCTTTTAGAAATTTGGGCTTTTTTAGCATTTGGGTTTTTGGGGTTTGTTTTTTTGGGGTTTTTTTTTTTGGTTTTTTTAGAATAGTTCAGAACTGTCTTCATAGATTGTTGTAAGCCTCTTGAAATCACCAAAATTAAACCAGGAGTCAATAGTGACATTAAAAGAATCCTGAAAGATTTTTATGTTACCTTTTTTTCTTAGTATCTTTCTTATCTATGTTTGAAGAATTCTATATCCTGGTGTTATTGCTGAGAAAACCATTTTGACATATACTTTAAAAATGATGCCTGAAAAGAATTGACTTGTATTTTCTTTCTCATTCTAATAATTTTGGCATTATGGATCTTGGGATGGGTGCATACTTGGCAGTCCAATATAGTTTCCCTTAGTAAAACTGATTGCAATATATAGCTGTGTGTGTGTGTGTGTGTGTGTGTGTGTGTGTGTGTGTGTTTAGTCAGAGTATCACTCTTTACCCAGGCTGGAGTTCAGTGGCACACTCACAGGCACCGCCACAGCCTTGACCTACTGGACTCAGGTGATCCTTTCTCCTTAGCCTTCCAAGTATCTGGAAACACAGGCATGGGCCATCATGTCTGGCTGGCTAATTTTTTTTATTTATTGTATAGATGAGGTCTTGCCAAGGTGCCCAGGCTGGTCTCAAACCCCTGGACTTAAGCAATCTTCTCACCTCTGCCTCCCAAAGTATTGGGATTACAGGCATGAGCTACCATGCCTGGACTACATTATATTTCTATATCCATTCAAATTCCCCATTTCATAATCCCAAGATACCTACCTAAGTATGTTACATAGCAAGAAAGAGTGGGATGACCTAATGGAAAGATTTGAACATTATCTTGAAATGTAGGCTATTCAGAAGAGTCATCTTTGATTTTTCAATAGATAGTGTTTTGCATGTAACAAGCCTACACAAATATATTCATTTGGATTCCTTCATAGCCTTTAGAAATTATTTCAGACTGGTATTTTAAATTTTCTTTATTTGTCTTGAGAAGATTTCACTTCACTCTATACACTCCTACCCACCAAATGTTGTGTTTATTTTGTGAGTCAAAGACTATTGGGATTTTTGCCTCTTAAATAATGCATATTAAATTCAAGTATTTTACATGCCAAGTATGTGGTCCTGATGCTCTCTGGGCCGCTTGCCTTCACATATATTTGTCCCCGTTATTCCCTTTTTCTTCCATTACTGGCTTTCAATTCAATCACTTCCTGGTGGCCTGTATGCCAGCATCTTCAAGGGATAAGCCTCTTTTCAAAAACTTCTCATTTAAGTCAGACTGCAGCCAGCTTCTTTTCCTTCTAGAGAAATAATCACTTCTCCTTCCACCAGAAGCATGAACTCCCTTCAGTTTATAATTGACTCCTGAGAACCTGACTACCTTCCTTCTAGACTATTACAATGGGCTTTTTGTTCTGTCTCCTCTCTTAATTGATTTCCTTCTGACCATATCTTGTAATTTTGATGCCAACTCAATTTAATACATTGCATAGATCATCATTATTTTTGGTGACATTCCCAGACTCAGACCCAGATTTGTATCCTTTTCTGCATTCCCAATTTTAAAAACATGTATTTCTTTCTTTCATCCAGTGATGCATTCTTCTTCTTAACAAAAACCATTCCATTGTGCACTCTGGTACCCAGGTTTCATCATAAGCAAATTTCCCTCTATTGTCAAGTTATTTTTGAAAGTTCTTCCAACTCTTAGCCTTAACTGGAAATGGGCTCTCCCAGAGAATATATTAATTCTGAAAGAAATATTCTTTAAACAGAAATTTCTCAAGTTTTTATTTCTAAACTTATTTTAGCTTAAATTGCACCCAAATCGTGCTTTGTCAGAGTTACCAAAGAGTCCCTTGTCACCAAATTCAATCTATTTATTAATCCTCTTTTACATGACTTCTCTATAGCATCTGAAAATGTTGGCTACTCTCTTCATTTTGAAATTATCCTTTCCTGTCTTACATAACAGCAATTGTCTGAGTTCTTTATCTAGACCGTTATTACTTAGTATCCTTGAACCAATCCCCAGGAGACCTGGGCATTGTGATTTCGATCCTCTTCTTAGGTTCCACACCCTGACTAGGAGACAGCTTTCACTCTTCTGACTCCAATTAACATTAGGCACTGAGGTTTGTCAATTTTATGTTGACAGCCTTGATCTTTCATTTGTGCTCCAGACCAGTATATCCAACTGTGTAATAAACATTACTTGACTGTCTTATAGGAATTTCCCGTTTTTCACGTTTGAAATTGAGCCATGCATTTTTTTTTTTTACCCTTGCTTGCTTTTCCTCCCAAGTTCCTTGTTTAAGAAAATCGTCCTCCCAGTGGTTTAAACAAGAAATCTGGCATCATTCTTGACCTCCTTTCCTCCTTCATACCTGTATCTATTTAACTACCAACTCTTTTCGGACTTGCCTCCAAAATTCCCTCAACATGTTAACTTACAGACATCCTTTTTGCCACTACACAATTCCAGTAACTAAAACCACCCATACAGATTATGTCTAATGGCCTTGTAAGTGGTCCCACTCCCTGAAGTTCTATATTTGTTGAAGTTGTTTTGGATCCTAGAACCAGAATATCATGTTGAAAACATACATTTAATCTTGTATCACCTGTGATTAAAAGGTTTAGATATTTTCGCATTACTCTGGCTCAGTGCTAGCCATCCCTCCACAAACTTTGAAAACTCTGTCACCTATATTTCAGCTGAACTTCTTTCAAGGCATGACATCATATTTTTCCTTTTTTGCTTTGAATATTCTTCCACTCTCTTACCATACAAAGGTCTTCATTTACTGGATGAATTCTAATATTTCCTCCAGAACTCAGCTTACATGTGATTTTCTTTGGGAACACTTAACTAACTATGGATTGGGTTGGTTATTCCATATACATGCTCATGTGTACACAATGCTTCGTCATACAACTCTTATTTGGTTGTATGCTGCCTCTATTGAAATTTAAAATGTGTAAGGCTGGGGAGTGAGTCTGCTTTGCTCATAATTTTTTTTCTAGCCATTTAACACATGAGGTAGGCAGAAGTCTAAGGATGATCCCCAGTGATGCTCACCCTTGTATAATCTCCAACCCTTGAATATGTTGCTGTATCAGTCTTGTGATTATGTTACATTGCATGGTATACATGTAATTAAGAATAATAACCAGTTGACTTCAGGTTAATCAAAAGTAAGATTATCCATATGGGCATCCTCTAATCACATGAACCCTTAAAAAACAAAGATTTTTCTGGTTTATGGTAGAAGAGAAAGAATCACAGAGATACAAAGCATGCAAAGGATTTATTCCAATTCTGCAAACAATGTAAAGGAACTTGAAGTGGATTATTCCTTATAACCAATGGATCAGAATTCAGTCTGCTGGATACCTTGATTTCAGTCTTGTGAGATCCTAGCAGAGAACCCAACTGAGTTTGCTGGGATTTCCATACTAAATGATTATGATATAATAAATGGGGATTGTTTTATTCCAGTAAGTTTATAGCTATTATGAAAGCAACAGAAAAATAATACAACACAATTCCTGAAACATAGGTGGAGCTCAATTATGTGGAATGATTGAATTTAATGCATCTTTAAAAATTAATAAAAGCAGTCGGGCTCAGTGGCTCAACCTGTAATCCCGTGCATTTGGGAGGCTGAGGTGAGTGGATTGCCTGAGCCCATGGGTTCGAGACCCGCCTGGGCAGCGAGACCTCATCTCTACAATAAATCAAAAAATCAGCCGGGTATGGTAGCGCATGCCTGTAATTCCAGTTACTCTTGGAAGGCTGAGGCGGAAGGATCGCCGGAGCCCAGCAGGTCGATGCTGCGGTGGCCGGGAGCGGCCACTGCACTCTAGTCTGGGCGACAGAGTGAGACTCCAACTCAAAAAAAAAAACAAAAAATTAATAAAAACTCTAAACTTTTCTGGTTTTTTTGAGGAACAACTATCTACATTTTTTTCTTCTTAAGGTATCATATGTATATTCTTTTCAAGTTAATAATGGATTAATTTTTAAAATTTGATTCATTTGATGGTTCCTGGGTAATTGAAGCAGTACTTTTAGACCAAGAGTTTATCAACGTTAAACTATTATGTGTCTATTAGAAGAGAATATATAGCCGGGCTCGATGGCTCAGCCTGTAATCCCGTGCCTTTGGGAGGCTGAGGTGAGTAGATTTCCTGAGCCCGTGGGTTCAAGACCCGCCTGGGTAGCGAGACTTCATCTCTACAATAAATCAAAAAATCAGCCAGGCGTGGTAGCGCGGGCCTGTAATTCGGGCTACTCGGAAGGCTGAGGCGGAAGGATCGCCGGAGCCCAGCAGGTCGAGGCTGCGGTGGCCGGGAGTGGCCACTGCACTCCAGTCTGGGCGACAGAGTGAGACTCCTACTCAAAAAAAAAAAAAAAAAAAAAAGAAGAGAATATATAATGCGTCAATCAAAGAACTTAATAAACACTCACATATCAGCAGTGTTATTAGTAATTCAGTGCTTGTCACTGGTGTTGAAAGGTTGATTCTCTTGATGTATTTGTCTCCTTGTTCTTGTTTTGACTTGCCATTTTCCCAGAGAAACTCTTAAATCTATGTGAGAGCAATGTAGGCTATCTGCTTATTCAAATCAACTGCTGTTTGGGGATTGGGGTTTGATTGCTGGCGTTTATTTCTCCTTCAGTCTCAATCAATTTGGGAAACATTCCCTATTATAAGAAGATAATGAAAGTTATAGGACCTTACCCTGCTTTTGGTTATATTTTCCTTTTAAATAATTAGGGTTGAAGAATATTTTTAAAGAAAACTTAGATAAGCCCTTGAAATAATCATTGTGTTGATTCATTTATATTTTTATTGAAAAATTTAAAATGTGTCAGGCACGGTGCTGGGGCAGTTGAAGTAAAAGGATAAATGAACACCATCAATTGAATAATCTCATACATGACTTGTTTAAATACAAAATAAAGCAGCAGAGACTGCATTAAACTAACAATAAAAGCTAAATACTAAAAGATTGACAATTTTGTCTGATGAGTGGTTTGAAAAGAGCACTATTTCAAGCTGGGTGTGGTGGCTCATATCTGTAATCCCAGCCCTTTGGGAGGCAGAGGCGAGAGGATTGCTTTAACCCAGGGATTCGAGACCAGCCTGGATAACTTGGCAAGGCCTTGTCTCTACAATAAATTTAAAAAACAACCCAAAACTGGGCATGGTGGTGCATGCCTGTGGTTCCAGCTATTTGGAAAGCTAAGGCAGAAGGATTGCATGAGCCCAGCAAGTGGAGGCTGTGGTGTCCCTGAGTGTGCCACTGTTCTCCAACTTGGGTGACAGAGTGAGACTTCGACTCAAAAACAAACAAACAAACAAATAAAGTAGTATTTTTAAAAGTGAATAAAATGTTCTGATTGGAGGCCTATAGAAGAGCAATCTATAAATTAAGGTATAGTATTACAAGTTTATTCTGGAAGGTTGAGTGATGCAATGAAAGTGACATGTAGACTGGAAAATAGCAGCAAGAGAAGATTCATTTAAACATACAAATATTTTATTCAGAGCCAAATGTCAATGAATATATATATAAATGTATAAATATACATATATATATTCAGCTAAATGGATTTCTGAATTGCAGTCATTCATGTTTCCTGTATGCACTTTTAGCAAATGAATTGCTATATTTTCGAGATATCAAATGTGAATCTCGAGTTATTACCATGTGAATTAAATGTCTTAAAATGTTCTGAATGCATTCCATAAAATTCAGACTATTTTTTTTAAATTTCATTTTCATTGATTTTAAATCAAATACGGGCAACTTCTCAAAATTGCCTGTGTTCATGTACATAAACTTTCACATGTGCAGTCATAAGTATCATTGGTTGACCAAAATAATATTTCAGTCTTTGTTCTTTTTCATTCTTTTATAATGAATGCCCAGTGTTAACCTTTTTTTCATGTATATCCCCATTGTTCCCCATGACTCAATTCTCTTTTTAGACATTTCAAACTTTGTCTTTATATAGCCTTTCTTCACATCTATTTCCCACAGGATGTCAGTACCTCTAAAAATTCTCCAATGAGTATATTTTGTTCTTCTTACCCAAAACAGAATCACCTTTTCTTTTGACAAACGTTTCTGTTTCTTTCTGATATTTTCAATTTTTTTAGACTTTTCATACCTTTGTGGAAACATTCCAGAGAAGTTATATCCTTTAATTCCTCTTCTAACAGATTGTCAAAATACACTTATTTTTATAGTTAAAACATTCAAACCCTTTTGGTTTTGTTACATTGCCTGTATCCACTATCAAAATAAGTCACAATAAAATTGTTGGAAGACTTTAATATGCATTATTTCCTTTTCTCAAAATTGTATTTGGATTAATTAAATTAGTTTAATAAGTATACTGATAGCCAAACACATTGCAATCTCTTTGTATACAGTGAATATGATCCCTTGAAGAATAATGCAATTGGTGCCTCTGTGAAGAAACAGCTCTGGTCTTGACTTGGAGTAATCAAATGTGACCTTGAGTGAAATATTTAATACCTCTGAGTCATAGTTTTATCATTTCTAAATAAGGCCTTGATCTTCTTGGAGATTTCTCTTAATTTTAAATTTCTATTATACTACAAAGGTGTATTACCTTCAAAATATTAAATTTGAATGTTCTTTAACTTGTACAGTAGCAAATTTACACTATAATGGAATTAAAGTACCACTTTTTTCGCTATCACCAGATGTTATAAATTTATAGGATCTTGAAAGAAAAGGTCATCCTGAATGCAGATCATTTTCCCAATATTTTTTCATTATGGATATATCTTTCTCTTAACCAAGATAGGTAAGTGTATAGGACCATAAATAACTGATAAAAATTTTTTGGCTTTAAAAAATTTTTCAATTGCAAAGGGGTTTGGAAAATTATTTGATTATCATTTCCTCTGTGCTACCTGTTTAAAAACCAGTGTCATTTCTTAGAAGTTGTTATGGTGTCTAAAGTGTTTTTATCTACTGGTACTAACTTTAAGCTTCCATATTAGAAATAGTTGCCCAATGTGAATAACACAGTTATAGTTATTCTGCATTAAAATAAAACTTGAAAAGGTACCACAATTAACTATATTGAACACTTACCCATCAGCTACAAGTTTTAACAAACTAATCAAAAAATTGAAAAATACATATTTTAAAAAATCTTCATGTAATGGCATTATTTGACTGACTTTCAAAAATGAAAGTCAAATGCTACTAGCTCCAATAATCATAGAATTCAGTAATGCTTTATGAATATGAAAGCCTACTTCAATTTAGGCAATAATCTTAATTTTATGTTGAAGTAATTATAACATTTAATAACAGATATGTGAATATGCAAAGCTATTCTAATATGCAATGCATATATAAGTTTCTTAATATAATTTTATTGAGACTTGAAAAAACTACAATCAAAGTTGCATTAAAGGTAATCAATAATGATTTCTGACAGTTTTGCTGTTTCTGTAAGGTCAGCACAATCACATAAAGCATAACTATACTATAAACATTGAAATTCTGGTTGACCTGACACAGAAATCAGAAAACTCATATCTTAATCTTGTCTTAGCTGTTAAATCATCATATCACTTTCACCCTTACTAGACCACTATTTTTCCTCACTGATAAGTTAGGAGGGCTCTCTAAAGCCGTTACAAAATTTAAACATGGGTTTTAATTAAAAATCTTAAATTAGAAAGCTAATATGGCCTCAAATTATTCTCTTATTTCACTTTATGTTCATTTTCTACAAACTACTATTTTTGGTCATCTTCATGTAGTGAGAAAAGTCTGACTTCCAAAATCTAATTGAAATCCAAATGTTCTTAAAATATTTCTCATAAAATTTCCTTGTGGAGTATTTATACTGCGAGAGCTCTATTCTCAAAAAAATATTTAACATATAAAACAATATATATAAAATGACATATACATCATAATAATACCAAGAAAATAATTTATCACTAAAGTCAGGGAGGTCATCTGTTTCCCACCCAGATTATTATTTTAAAAACCCTGCTGCTATAATTCTTACTTTAAGAGTTAGCCTTAACTAGCTGTAAGCAAGACATTAAAATTTGATACGGGACAATGTATAATAAATGCCACAGAGAATACCAACTAAGAGATGCATATTTTCATCTATCTGATCTATAATAGATCCCATAAACAGATACTCAGAAAATCTGATAGGACCTGTCCCCATATTTAACCAATCATTATTTGTAAAATGACCAGAGGCACTTTTTAAAATGAAATGTCAACATTGCTCCCAATGAGTGGATTCTATGTTCCCTGTCCTTAAATTTGGTTTGACCTGAGACTGTAGCATAAATGGTGTTGATTGTACTCATTATAACTTTTTGTCATAATTTTCAATATTCCCTTCAACGTTGCTAGACAGAACTATTGCACACCCCTTTTCACTTTTTCCAGTTTTCTAAGTTGTGTATTTCATACCTTCACCTTTAGCCTTAAATCTATATTTGGAGGGTGGGCAAGATAGCGATGGAACCGAACAGAGTGTGAGAATCTCTGCATGGGTGAGGTTGCATAAAGACGAATCTGGGTCTGTCTGTGTGTGCAAGTGCCTGAATGAATTTCCAACTGAGGGGAGACACGGGATCAAGGGCCCAAGGAACCCCTGCAGAAGCAGCTGCAATTTGCTGCTGCTCTGAATTCAGCATCTATGGTGCACGGAAAGATCCATCATTCCTAGTGTACCTCTCTGGAAAAGGCAGCAGAGATCAGTAGCCTCTTCACGTCAGGTATCCAGCTCACACACCACCTGTGGCAACAGTTGGGCACTGACAGCAAGGACCATGGAGGAGACTCAGGGAGGAGTTCTAAAACTGAGTCCTAGGGAGGATAAGATGCTGGTGGATGCCACTTTGATGCCATTTTTTCTGTCCTGAGCCTGGCGGGGACCTTCTCTAGCTCCCCTTGCTTCTAGGAAACCTGTACCCAGTAATCTCCACATCCCTCTGGGATCACCATCATTTGTCCAGAGAGGATAGTCTGAGTGCACCCATACCTGAAAGACAGAAGCCCCACCTCTCCACACTGGATCAAGCACAGCTGCATATAGTTAGAGTGGGAGATCTAGCAGTGGCCAGCCCAGTTGGGGTGAGTCCTGGAGTTGTCCTCCTTCACCTAGCAGTCCATGAGGTGTCTGATCCATGTGTAGAGCAGCCCTACCTGCCTGTTGAGAGCATTGGGGAGGGGCTAAAGATCAGAACCCACTTCCTACCGTGGCCAAAAGCAGCACATGGGAGACAACCAGTAAATTTAACCAAAAAAGGGAAAGGAACGTGAAGTTCCAGAAATGATCACAAAAGGGATATTTTTTTTGTTATTTTTTTCTCCACTCTCTCCATACATATAGCTTTCTATGTGAGCCTTCTGATTTGACCTGGTCTATTTCTCCTTCTTTTTTTTTTTATATGGGTATATTTGAGAGATAGTATATCATTGATTTTTTGGTTGTTGTTGTTTGTTTTCGTTTTGTTGTTTTCTTTAACTGTTTATTTATTTGTTCATTTGTGTGCCTATATGTTTTGCTTCTCCTTCTTTCTCTTCATCTCTTTCATCTCCCTTCTTTCATCTCCATTATTTTCCTTTTCTTATCTTATTGTAGTTTCAGGAGGCATATATACGTACCCACTGCATGAACAGACTACAAGGTGGGGAGAAGTGGGTTCCAGGGAGACCACACCTCAGTGAGTGGATACTGTGTTCTATAGATAGTTTCTTACACAGCTTCCCCATTACATCTTAATAAAATCTCACAACTGCAAAAAGACAGTACAGCCCCCCCACCCCCAGTCTGGCTTAAAATTTGAAAAAATTCAGATCTACATAAGAAAGAATGGGAGATAGAGTAACAGAAGTGAAAGCTATTCCCCTATCACTGAACAATGGAATTAAAGATAGGGGGAAAGGGGGAGGACCATCACAAATGAAGAAGACTCAAAGGAAGGACACGGGTACACTCCAGACTCCTAAGAAGACAGCACTTGAGAATACAGACTTCAGAACTCAAACAATGAAGAGCATCCAGAACAACTGATCTCAAACCATGAATCCAGATATTAAGATACTAATAGAATGAACAGAAAAGAGAAAAGAAGAGGAAAGAATGAAGGAGTTGATAACTGAGATAATGATGATGAAGAATTACAGTAAACGAAATAAAAAACAAATTCACAAGCAGGGAAAGCAGAATTAACCAAGTAGAAGAAAGAATCGCAGAGCTTGAGGACCAAAATATAGAACTAACCCCAAGCTGTTAAAAACATAGAAAGAAAGCTTAAAAAATATGGAACAAAGCCTCCAAGAGATGCGAAGTTATACCAAGAGGCTGAACTTGCAACTGATTGGCATTCCTGAGGCAGATAGGGAGACAGAGAACCATGAAATTTCCGAGAAAATTTCCCTCATCTCATCAGAGATGTGACCTTTCAAACACAAGGGATTCAGAGAATGCCTGCAAGGCATCACATGAGAAGACCAACTCCAAGACACACTTACATAAAATAAGTGTAAAAGAAAAAAATACTAAGGGAAGTGAGAGAGAAAGGTCAGTCTACCTACCAGGGAAGACCAATGAGAATAGCAGCAGACTTATCTACAGAAATACGACAGACTAGAAGAAACTGGAGTCCAATCTTTAAAGTTCTCAACGATAATTCCAACAAAGAATTTCCTACCCAGTTAAGCTAAGCTTCCTCAGTGATGGAGAATTAAAATCCTTCCCAGATATTCAATCCCTAAGAGTGTGTGCTACCTCCAGACCAGCTCTACAAGAGACACTAAAAAAAGTATTAACCATAAAAGAAAAAAAAGATTGACTACTTTCTTCCCAAGAATCCAGGAGAAGAGAATCAACAAGCATGCATCATGACTGCAAAATTGAAAATAAATACATATACCAACCCCAAATCAAAATAAAAACCAACAATAAGCAAGAAAATAACAACAACAAATAACTCTAAAGAGCCTCATGAAAGGGATAAGCAATCATATCTCAATAACTAGCCTGAATATGAATGGACTAAATGCACCAATTAAAAGATATAGAATAGCAAACTGGATAACAAGACATCATTCTATGATTTACTGTCTCCAGGAAATAATCTCACATCAAAGGATGCTCACAGACTTAAAGTTAGAGGATGGAAAACAAATTTTCAGGCAAGCAGGTCACAAAAGAAGAAAGGAATCACAATCTTAAAATCAGTCAAAACAACCTTTAAGCTATTAAAAATTTTAAAAGTTGCAGAGGGACACTACATAATGAAAAAAGTTTCAATATATCAACAAGAAATATCATATGCACCCAACACAGAAGCACCAGCTTTCATAAAGCAGCTACTAAGAAAACAAATATATATATCAATTCTAACATTATCATAACTGCAGACATAAATACCCCACTAACAACCCAAGATAGAGCAATGCGGCAAAAAAAAAAAAAAAAAAAAAAATCAACAAAGAAATTTAGAATCTAAATGTGGAGCTTGACCAAATGAACTTAATAGATAACTACAGAATACTCCACTCAACAACCAAGAAATATACTTTCTACTCATCACCACATGGAATGAACTCCAAGATTGACTATATCCTTGGGCACAAATCAAGCATAAACACATTTAGCAACATTGAAATATTGCCATGCACCTTCTCAGATCACAGTGGAATAAAATTAAATATCATCACCAACAAAATTCCTCCAAAATCCACAAAGACATGGACACTAAACAGTACGATGCTGAACAATTTCTGGGTCAACATAGAAATCCAAACAGAAATTAAAAGATTCCTAGAAACAAATGAAAATGAAGAAACATCTTACCAAAACCTCTTCAATACCATTAAAGTATTATTAAGAGTAGAATTTATATCTCTATGAACTAATCACGAAAATAGAAAGAGAATAAGTTAACAGCCTAACACATCACCCTAAGGGAACTGCAAAGGCAAGACCATCAAAACCCTAAATTTATCAGAATTTAGATCACCAAAGGAAAAGCTCAAGTACAGGACATAGAAAACTAAAATTCCCCCCCAAAAATCAACAAAACAAAAAGTTGGTTCTTTGAAATCGTAAACAAGATTCATGTACCCCTAGCCAGAATGACCAAGACAAATAAAGAAAAAGCCCAAACAATCAGAAAAACAAAAGATCAAGTCACAACTGACCCCAAAGAAATACAAACAATAATCAGAGATTATTGTGAACACCTATATGGAAACAAACTTGATTACATAAATGAAAAGAAGAAGTTTCTGACATTACTCAATCTCCCAAAATGAAACAATAAGCAACTGAGATCCCAAATAGACCAATAACAACCAAGGAAATCAACTCTGTCATAAGAAAACTACCTACAAAAAAAGCCCTGGACCAGATGAATTTCCAGTAGAATTCTATAAAACACACAGGAAGGAGCTAATAATAATCCTATTGAAAGTATTCCAGGCAAATGAGACAGAACTCTCCCCAAATCATTTCACAAAGCTAACATCGCACTGATACCCAAACCGTGTAAAAATCCAACAAAGATAGAGAACTACAGGTCAATATTCCTGATAAACATAGATGCAGAAAATCTCAACGAGATTCAAGCAAATTGGATACAACAACGTATCTCAAAAATCATCCACCATGACCAAGTAGGCTTCATCCCCAGGATTCAGGGCTAATTTGACATCTGCAAGACCATAAATGTAATTCAATATATTAACAGATGTGAAAACAAGAGCCACATGTTTATATCATTAGACGTGGAAAAAAGCTTCCTACAAAATCTACATCCCCTTTTGATAAAAGCCCTTGAAAACCTAGACATGGAGGGAGCACACCTTAAAATAGAAAGAACCATTTATGATAAAACCACAGCCAACAGATTGCTAAATGGACAGAAATTGGAAGCATTTCCCCTGAAACCTGAAAAAAAGAAAAGGCTGCCCACTTTCCCCCTCCTGTTCAAGATAGTGTTAGAAGTCCTAGCTAAAGCAATCAGACAAGAGAAGGAAATCAGGGGTATACAAATAGGAAAAGAAGAAGTCAAGTTATCCCTCTTTGCTGTTTATATGATTTTATACCTCAAAAATCCAAGAGAGTCTGTCAAAAACCTCCATGTACTGTTAAAGGACATTGACAAAGTCTCAAGTTACAAATAAATGTGCAAAACAATCATATTCTTATATACCAACAATAAACAGGCAGAGAACCAAATAAAAAGTGCAATCCCATTCCCAATAGCCACACACACACAAAAAGTACCTCGGCATCTTCCTAACCAGGGATGTGAAAGACCTTTACAATGAAAACTATGAAACATTGCTCAAATAAGTCAAAGATGACACAAACAAATGGAAACATATTCCCTGCTGATGAATTGGAAGAATTAACATTGATGAGATGTCCATCCTGCGCAAGGCAATCTACAGAATCAGCACTATACTCATAAAATTACCAACATTATTTTTCTCAGTTGGAAACAATACAGAAATTCATGTGGAAACATAAATGGCCACGAATAGTCAAAACAATACTCAGCAAAAGAAAACAAAGTGGGAGGTATCGCACTTCCAGACTTTAAACTTCACTATAAGTTACAATAACCAAAACAACCTGGTATTGGTACAAGGATAGGCATATAGAACAATGGAACAGATAGAGATTCCAGAAGTAAAACCTCAGTGTCTCAACCAACACATCTCTGACACAGCCTCCACCAACAATCACTGGGGTGAGGAGAACGTATTCAGTAAATGGTGCTGGAAAAATTGACTGACCACATGCAGAAGAATGAAACAGAATCCCTACCTACCACCATACACAAAAATCAACTCCAAATGGATCAAAGACTTAGACGTAAAACCTCAAACTATAAGAAGTTTAGAAAATGCAAGAGATACTCTCATGGGAATTGGAACTGGCAACCAACTCCTGATCAAAACCCCAAAAGCCCAAGTCATAAGAGATAAGATAGACAAGTGAGACCTCATCAAAATGAAAATCTTCTGCAAAGCAAAATAAACCATCAAGAGAGCAGGAGACAGCCCACAGAATGGAAAAAAAAATTGCCAACTGCATATCTGACAAAGGTCTAACATTCAGGATCTACAAGGAACTCAAATGTGCTGAAAGAAAAAAAATAGCCCCATTAAAAAGTAGATAAAAGACGTGAATAGACACATCTCAAAAGAAGACATATGAGCCGCCAGCAGATACATGAAAACATGCTCAGCCTCACTAATCATAAGAGAAATACAAATCAAAACCACCTTGAGATACCACCTAACTCCAGTAAGAATGACCATCATTAATAAAACAAAAAACATCAGATGCTGGCAAGCATGTGGGAGAAAAGGAACGCGTCTACACTGCTAGTGGGAATGCAAACTAGTTCAACCTCTCTGGAAAACATTGTGTCTATTTCTAAAGGGCCTAGAAATTGACCTTCCATATAACACAGCAATCCCCTTTCTGGGATTTAAACTATTCCAGGAATTTAAGATCCTCTAGGAATTTAAATTCCTCCTGGGATTTAAGTTCCTCCAGGAACTTAAATCATGAAACAACTCTCCTCCCCAATAACAAATCTAGCTCTGCCACCATGATGTCAAGCATCCCATTCTCAGATCATATATCCTATTTTCCCATCTTACTCACTATAATATTCCCAGGTTTCTCATCAACACCTTCAACTTATTGATGCCACCCTCTGTTCTACTCTCAGATGGTAACTTTATCTCTTAAATGCATTTAGAACAAAGAAATAATCATATAAAACAGCTTCCTCAGCCGGGCTTGGTGGCTCAGCCTGTAATCCCGCGCCTTCGGGAGGCTGAGGTGAGTGGATTGCCTGAGCCCGCAGGTTCGAGGCCCGCCTGGGCAGCGAGACCTCATCTCTACAATAAATAAAAAAAATCAGCCGGGCGTGGTAGCGCATGCCTGTAATTCTGGCTACTCAGAAGGCTGAGGCGGAAGAATCGCTGGAGCCCAGCAGGTCGGGGCTGCGGTGGCCGGGAGCGGCCACTGCACTCCAGTCTGGGCGACAGAGTGAGACTCCAACTAAAAACAAAAAAAACCCCCAAAAAACAGCTTCCTCTTTTGTCAGCCAAACGTATTCATCTGGCTGCCATTCTATCCAGATATTCTGCCTTCTCCTCAGGTTATAAAGAATAAAATGTCCTCATTTTCACCTCTGCTTTAATCTCATCGCTTCTCAATCGCTTCACTTTTGCAAATATCCTATTTTTTCTCTTTAATCATACTTTCTTCTCATTTTGTGGCTCATTGTCATCAGCACATAAACATTCTTAGTATTAACTATCTTTTAATATTTCCCTTTGTTTTCTGATTCTTCTCTAGCAACTACTCAATTTCTTTTTTGTTCATCATAGCAAATTTCTCAAAATAACAGATCTTGGCATTCTTCTCTATTTTAAACTCACTTTATCTAATGAGGTCACCTAGCTCTTAGTTTTAAATATCATCTTTACATTTATGTCTGCCAAATATTTATCTTCATTCGGAGGATTCTCCTAAGCCCTAGACAAATAAAAAACCAGATTGTAGGGGAGAGCAGGTGGAGGGAGCCTGCAGGGGATTAAACAAAGAAAGAAATCCAACTCTTTATTTAACTACTTCTCTTGAAGATTAATTAGAATCTTATATTTAACCAAACTTGATTTTCCCTTACACCAAACCTACTGTTTTCCAAGTCTTCTCTAACAGCGGGTACCTGGGCTAAACAATTAGTTTATTAGTCAGCTTGAGCTGCCATACAACGTTTCATAGACTGGGGGGGTGGATTAAACAACAGAAATTTATTTTCTCACAGTTCTGAAGGCTGAAGTAGAACATCAGGGTGCCAGCATCATTAGGTTCTGGCGATGCTCTCTTCCTGCCTTGCAGATGGCCACCTTGCTATGTCCTCACATGGGGGGGGGGGGGAGAGAGAGAGAGAGAGAGAGAGAGAGCAAGCTCTCTGGTTTCCCTTCTTATATAAGGACACTAATCCCAATGAGGACCTCACCCTCATGACCTCATCTAAACGAAATCACTCCCCAAAGTCCTCATCTGCAAATACCTTCATGTTGGGACTTTAACATAAATATTTGAGGTCCAAATTCAGTCCATTATACTTAGTATATATCTTTGATTCCTCCCTTTTTGATAGCTTACTACAGTCTGCCTATATTGCTTATAACTTAAATCATTTGCACTAGTTACAAATTTACTTTTCACCAACTATTGCCTCACTACCAGCTTAAGCCACACTTTTTTTTAAAATCTAGGACACAGACACAGATTTCTAAACAGTCGTTTTTCTCTCTTCTAGTTGGGTAATAGCCCATTTTTAAATCAAAGGTCAGAGTGATTCTAAAATTCTTTCATGTTATTCTTCTGCTTAAAACTCTCCAGTGGTTCCCAGACAGCTCTCCTGACCATAGCTTCTATTGTTTTTCATGGTCTCTATTGTCAGTTATTCTATTTCACCTCATCTCTATCTTCTCCACACTATCCTTGCTTCCAAATATTGACTATATCAATTTTCTTCATATTTTAGAGCCTTCCATTTGTTATTTAATCATCTTGAAGTTCTTCTCCTACAAAACCTTTTGGCTGCCTCATTATTTAACCCAAACATCACCTCTTCACAGAAACATCTCTGTTCACCACTTTAACTAATGAAGTTGAGCCTTTAATGTCTAACATTTAAGCATATTCTCCTATGTTACTTTCTTCATTGTAGTAATCATTAACTCAAATTATCCTTTATACATGTTTATGTGTTTATTGCTTGTGTTCAAGTACTAGGGTAGAACTTTGAGAACAAAAATGTTGTTTTGCTTATCATTTTGTATTAATACCTAGAAATGTGTCTGCACATAGGAAGTAGTTAATAAGTATTTGCTGACTGGTAGATGCTTTTACATATATGTAAACCAAATGCAGAGTCCAGAATATCAGTATAGTTTAATTGGTTTTGGAAAAAAGAATTATACAAAAATCTAAATTCTGCATTTATGGGACACCTACTTTATAGGCTAATCAGCATCAAAGACTACTCATTTAGAAATATTTTATATTTGACCATTTGCCACATCCTGCCACAACATGATTGCTGCCAAGTTGGAGTCTCACTCTGTTGCCCAGACTGGAGTGTAGTGGCCACTCCTGGTCAACACAGCCTCGACCTGCTGGACTCTGGCAATCCTTCTGCCTCAGCCTTCCAAGTAGCTGGAACTACAGCACCTGCTTTATTGTTGTCCTTAGGGGAATCATCCTGAAGTGAAATGTCTTACAGATGGGGCGAAGACCTTCAAACACTGCATAACATAAGAAAAGACCCTGTGTCTCTCTCTCACCTGATAGTTGGGACCAAGACTGCAAACTGCTGAATAGACAGACTGTAAAGCAGAGGGAAAAGTGAACAAAACCAGAAGACCCTCATAAGGAAGAACAGGTCATTGCAGAAGAGAAATAAAAACAACCCCACCTTCCCTCAAAAACAGAATTGAAGAGGGGGAGGGAAAGGGGTAAAGGGAGAAAAATCTACAGAAATGAAGAAAAACCAAAAGAAGAGTATGGGTCTCTCCCAGACGCCTGGGAGAGCAGACACTGAGAAAATTGACTTTGGAATACAAACAATGAAAAGTCCCCAGAATGAAGGGTCTCAAAATGCAAATGTAGATATCAAAACAATAATGGAGAGACTAAAAAGAATTGAGGAGACACAAGAAGAAATTAGGAAGGAGCTGATATCTGAGATAACAGTGA
>NW_007228054.1:0-814 GCF_000164805.1 Carlito syrichta
AGCATGTCTGAAATTCCTGAGAGATTAGAGGCTGCGGTGTAGTCAGTGAAGAGGAAGTGAATTGAGATGAGGCTGGGCAGAGCAAGGTTTCTCTCTCTCTTT
Source organism: Carlito syrichta (assembly GCF_000164805.1). Classification (NCBI taxonomy): domain Eukaryota; kingdom Metazoa; phylum Chordata; class Mammalia; order Primates; family Tarsiidae; genus Carlito; species Carlito syrichta. The sequence goes on from NW_007228054.1 coordinate 103, forward strand.
TTTTAGCTACTAATTTTTTTTAATGAGTAATAAGTTATATATAGCTAAAATGCACAGATCTTGAGCAGGCAGTAAGATAAGTTTTGACAAATGTATATAGCCATGTAATCAAACCCCCAAATAGGATATACAGATATAGAACATTTTCATCATCCTTGAAAATGTCTTCATATCCATTTCTTGTCAATTAACATACTCCGCTACTGACACCCCCTCTGAAAAACAACTCTTCTGACCTCCATGCACATAAATCAGCCTAGATTATTTTTTCCTTATCAAAATATATATAAATCATAACATATATATACTGTTATGTTAGGCTTCTCTTGTTTAAATATTTTTGAGATTTACCCATATATTATTTATTTTTTATTGCTGAATAGCTCATTAAACAAAAATATAAAATTTTTTCTTTTCATTAACTTGTGGAAGACTATTTAGGGTATTCCTAGGCTTTTTTAATTATTTATTTTAAGTATGTGGGGTACAATACAGGGTTAGGTATACAGATGTTCATTATGCCGGTACCCTTGTTAATGAGGCATGCCCCCTATCCCCTGGCAGTTTCCCATTCCTGCCAATCCTGCCTCCATTCTCCCCTTGCAGTTTCCCACTACTGCCAATCCTTTTCTTATAGTATTACAATAGTTGTTCAAGGTCCACTTATGAGTGAGAACATGTGATACTTGGTTCTTTGTTTATGTGATAGTCA
>NW_007228055.1:0-727 GCF_000164805.1 Carlito syrichta
AAATTATTTATTGTTCTCTATTCCTTTCTATAGAAACTGAGATTATATCTGGCATAAATGCATGTGTAAAAACTTACTTTAACATTTTTCCCCTAAAGGTCTTCAATGGCCCATTCCTCTTTGGAATTTATTCAATTAAATGTGATTTTAATATACTCTTTTTAGATAGCTTTGTAGAGATGTATGGCTTTTAGTTTTTTAAAATATTTTTTTCCTTGTTAAGATTAAAGAAGATATGGTCTTTTGTGACTTTTCACAAGATAACTGAATAGTTAACTTCCTACAAGGGTTAAGATTTTTGAGATATTGTATGTACTTAAATGAAGTATGGCATTGACTCTAGTGGAGGAAAAATTTTTGACACAAATACATTTTCTAAGTATATTAAAACGTGTTAATGAGGTAGAGAAAAGAAGTAAAGAAAGAAAAAAAACTAAAGAAAAGGATAGTAATACATAGTTTGAAGGTTACTGTGACACACAAGAATGATTTTCACATGCGAAGGCACTGGGCATGGGACGCTACACCTGAAAGACCCTTTTTCTTTTTTTTTTAATTTTTATTATAAAGATGTAGGGTACATTTCAGGGTTAGGTATACAAACATTGATCATGCACGTACTCTTGTTGATGAGGTATGCCCCTCCCTCCACTAGCAGTTTCCCTCAACTGCCAATCCCACCACCTCCTCCCCTGACAGTTTCCCACTACTGCCAATTTCTTTCTTA
>NW_007228056.1:0-707 GCF_000164805.1 Carlito syrichta
AATTCTTATTGGCTCTATTGCCGATTCTTTTCTTTTGTTTCTTTAGAGTCATTTCTCTTCCCTCCATTTGCCTTGGAAATAAAAAGTGCATGCAGAGCTGTCGTAAATTGTGTTTTGTATTCTTTAAACAAACAAACAAACAAACACTTATTTATTTGTGGCTATATCTGACCTAGGTTATTTCTAGATTCCAAAGCAGAGGTGCAGTCCTCCCTCTGTGGATCCTGCAGCCAACCCAGTTTATGGTGATTAAAAGTATAACTGGATGAGAATCCTGCAGGAAAAATCAGGTTATCTTGTGTTGTGCCGTTTAATATTAAGTCATTCTGATAAATGTTCTGACCTGTTTCTCTGACTCTTGCCTAGGTTCTTACCCTGTTGTTTCAGCTATTTGTACTTTCTTTGGGCTATATCTGGACTCCAGAGCTCTCTCTCTCTCTCTCTTTCTTTTCTTTCTGCTGACTTTCCAGACATGTCTGTTACTTCAAGTACTGACTGCTCATTTGACCTTGGATATATTGCTGATTCTAACCTTTATAACCAGGGAGAGTTTTTTTCCTACTTTGTTTCCAGAATTTCAAATGGAATTGAGAGCAATATAATGGAGGAAAAAAACTAAACCAAACCAAATAAACCGCCCCTCCAAAAAATAAATAAATAAATAAATAAATAAATAAGTAAATAAATAAATAAAAGATAAATAAAAC
>NW_007228057.1:0-2047 GCF_000164805.1 Carlito syrichta
ACACACACACACACACACACACACACACACACACACTCGCCAAAATTTCTTTTAGCTTTTAATCTCCAAACAAAACTCTCCCTTTGAATGCCAGTGCTCCAAAGTATTAAATCACATAGTGTGGAGCACTGCACTACTCCCATTTCTTGACATAAAGCTGAAAACAGTTTTGACCGTAGTTGTTTGGATTTTATTTCCATTTATCATCATTTTGATAACATCTTTTAATGGAAAATTCATATCCACAGGCAAACTTTCACATAGACAAGCTTCTCTGTGTATATGATGATGTATTACTCCAATCTTACAGTTTTCTGCACCAACATGAAAACCTTTCTTTACGCCACTGTGCAATAGGAATATACTCGTGTTTCTGTCATGTGTTTGTTTCAAAGCCTTCGCTTACCATTTCCAATATTTCAGCTCTAGTAGTTCTATTGTTGTTGCTATTTGTTCACCTGCTTGTTTGTTTGTTTGTTTGTTTTGATACATCTTTGCATAACAGTAATATTATTCCAGGCAGAAGCCAACTGGCCATGAAGCTAGTGCAGCTGATGCGCCAGGGCCCTCACTTGGGTAAACTTTTTCCTGGGAGGTAAGATGCTTTCACCTCAAACAGTTAAAACCACTGACTGTTCTTTCCACTCCAACTTCCCCTCCTTCCCACTTTCTCTCCTACCAGGTGGTACTGTGTGGTATAGGAACAAATCCTTCTAAGAAGTTGATATGGGAATGCATTTAGCTTAGATTTAGTTTGATTTATTTAGGTGGTTTGTAGTCTTTTCCGCAATAGTTACCCAGTTGCCAGCCATCCCAGAATGTTCCTTCCATTTGGCCAACTCACCAGAAGTCTAAGCACAAAGGTGCAGGGCCAGTAGCTATTTGAAATTGACCATGGCCCATTCAACTCAATTCAATGACCATGAAATTGACCCAACACCCACAAAAGTTTGATATGTACAGAGCCACCAGTTGGTCTTTGAGAAATTTTTGCAATCATGAGTAATGAAAAGCTATTATTTAGTTATCAAAAACACCCAATCAAGTGAAGCTCTGTTCTATCAGGGATATGCTCTATAATTGTACATACTGCATTATCAATGTGTCATACAATAATTTTCTGTTTTTTTATTGGAATCACATGAAATATAATTTGTTAGATTTTCTGCATTTGTAACAAAGAACTGTGTAGTAACACTATAACAAGCAAGTATGTCTGTGCAAAATTGCATGTTTTATGTATCCTATTGATCCTTTCAATAATAAAAACAGATTTCAATCAGTCATGCTAGAAGAGAAATTAAACTATATTTCTATTCTCTCTAAAGAAAATAACATTACAAAAGAGCCACCATATGAAAAAAACAATCAAAGAGTATGCCATAAGAAATTTGAAGGGAAAAAAGTATTATAGACTTTGTCAGGGAGTTAAATTAAAATAGTATTTTTCTGCCTTTTGTGATATTTGTGGATTTGTTCACCTTCTAAAAATTTATACAGTTTTTATGATTTCTTTTTCTCATTGCAAATAAATATTCCTTTCATACTTGTAGTTTGTAACTTTGAACTCTTTTTCATAAAGAAGGCCTTACATAGCTTATATCTGCTTCTGCTTCTACAGAGATTTAACTAGTGGTGATAACCAACAACAGTTACTAACATGGGTAGGTTCATTGTTCTAGAAGGAATACTTTTGTGTTTGAATAATCAAACCATTCATAGATGCCAACACATCAATGAGTCATATCCTTTGAAAATGGCATCTTTCTTTATTTCCTTTGTTACTTCCATGCAGGCTGGCAAGATGATGATTTGTGATTGAAGAATTTTTGCTTCATCTATTAATAAGAAAAACTGAAATTAGCTTTATGAGCTAATTCTCATCTAACTCACAGAATTTGCAATTTTGTGCTTACAGAAGTATGAAGAGATCAAGTCATTTTCTGTGTAAGATATGTGGTTTGTAGCAAGCCACTGGTGACCTTACTTCTTGTGATGACTTTTCTGTAAAAATAAGTCATTCATGCCAAGGAAAAGGATGATCATC
>NW_007228058.1:0-485 GCF_000164805.1 Carlito syrichta
AAATGTAATTGTGCTATCACAAGACAGCAAAATGTTTACTTTTATAGTCAGGGAGAGAAAAAAAAAACCTTAACAAATCCTCACCCAATATGTTCTGGGGATGATGAAGCCCTGTATAGTTCATCTTTTTGTCGTTTAATTTTTTTATTTTAAAGATGTGGGGTACAATTCAGATTTAGGTACACAAGTGGTCATCATACAGGTGAAGTTTGGGCATCCCTTTGGTCCCCACTTCACCTAGTTTGAGATTAGGTACCCTTATTGATGTTATGTGTCCCCGCCTACCTCCCTTGGCAGTGTTCCGCTACTACCAATCCCTTTCTTATTGTATTATAGCAAATATTTAGGGTTCACTTATGAGTAAGAACATATGGTACTCAGTTCTTTGTTTCTGTGATAGATCACTGAGTAGGATAGACTCTAATTCCATCCAAGTTGCTGCAAAGTCCATAATTTTGTTCTTCTTTATGGCTGTGTAATATTCC
>NW_007228059.1:0-1390 GCF_000164805.1 Carlito syrichta
GCTGTCTCTGAATTAGATACTTCATGTTGGTGGTTGGACTGTATGCTGCTAACCAAGACCAGTTCTATCTGTTGACTGCCCACATCTCTGAAAGGATCATTGTAAGGGTAAGCTCAGTTTTCTGATTTTTCTGGATCCTAAATGCTTCTCTCCCCTGTAGGTAGAATGGCATGCTTGAAGTATGCTATTTCAATGATAAGCATCTTAATAGCTGAAAACATTATTCTAGTTCTTACACAGTGGTTCTTGACTAGGGCAATGTTATCCTCCAAGGGTCATTTGGCAATATCTGAAGACATTCTTGGTTGTCACAACTGACTTCTAAGAGACTAGAGATGCTGTGCAATGTCTTACAATGCACAGGACAACCCCCACAACAAAGAATTATACTGCCCAAGATGCCAGTGGTGCTGAGGTTGAGAAACCCTGGTCCTTACTCTCTGTTTCAGGCACTGAGCTAAATAATTTATATATGACACCACCTTACATTGTTATACCTTCACATTCTTTACACCGAGATGAACTGAGGCTTAAGAGACTGAGTGACTCGTCCATGATCACATGGTTTGTGAACAATGGAGCCAGGATGGACAAAGTGGTAGGAAGGCATTTCATGCCCCAAAGTGATTGGTGGTACCAGGGCATCTGGGCCACTGCCTAGCACAGGGGTCTCCACCTCCAGATCGGGAACTGGTACCAGTCTGTGACCTGCTAGGAACTGGGTCCCACAGCAGGAGGTGAGTGGTGGGCGAGAGGAGCTCTGCTTTCTGTCAGATGAGGAGCAGCATTACATTCTCATAGGAGTGCGAACCCTATTGCGAACTGTGTGTACAAGGGATCTAGGTTGCACACTCCTTATGAGAATGCCTGATGGTGCTTCCTCCCCCAATTCCTCCACCCGCTGTGCATGGGAAAATTGTCTTCCATGAAACCAGTCCCTGATGCCAAGAAGGTTGGGGACCGCTGACCTAGTACATAATTATGGTGGGCTCAGCACATTTTGCTGAATGAATGATTGGTCACAGCTGTGGAGGGGAGTCTTGATGGCCACAAAACAACTCTGTTGGCAGCTACAACTGCAGTTGTATGAGGTCAGGTTGGCCACGGCTGAACATGCCGGGGGCATGAGGTAAGAGGTAATCGCAGGCCTGGCAGCCCTTGGGGGGGCTTTGTTGTCGTGGGTGTTTGAAGTGACACAGGAAGACATTCGGACCCCAAAAGGAAACATTGTTCACGTGTGTGGTTGTTAGCCTCAGGCCCTGTGGAGATCTGTGCATTTAGGGAAGTGAAGTTTTTCCTCACCTGCCTTGAGCTACTCTGAAACAGAAGGCCATCTGTAGTTCTTTTAGTCAGCTAAAAATAATAATCCATCTATTAGCAGAAACCCTTC
>NW_007228060.1:0-811 GCF_000164805.1 Carlito syrichta
CTCTCTGGGTTCCTATGCAGGTGGTCAGTATTAGGATCCCTGTAGATGTTCTTTCCATGAAAAGAATCACCCTTTCTCAAGCTCCCTCCTTCACCACTGTGTTTATATTGTCTTAGAATACATAGCCTATTTTGCTTAATTCTTATTAGCACATCTACATGGCGCACCAAGTTGTCTACCCTTTAGCAGAATCAACTCTTCTGCATTTTTATATTCTCCTGCCATGCCCTGAAGATGATACTTGATAAAGGTTTGCTAGATTAATAAATACATGAAATAATAAATACATTAATAAATGAAAAAATAGACAGACAATGTATAACCCCAAAGAATTCTCTCTTATGGGGTTTTATTCTCTATGACACCTGAGTGCAGTGAAGAGGACTTTTTGTTTGTACCTTTCTAGGTCTTTTCTTGTGAGTCTCGTCAGCTTCTGCAGACATGCATAAATTTATAAGCATTTGTTGAAAGGGACTCAAGGGACATAAACCACAAAGAAACTGAAATCACTATTTGCTTCCTGGGACATAATACATAAACATAACTGATTTTTTCTCTCCTTTTACATTGAAATTTGACATTTCATGATTCATAATCATAAACCACAATACATACGATCATCTCAATAGATGCAGAAAAGTCATGCAACAAAATCCAACATCACTTCATGACAAAAACCCTCAACCAACTGGGCATTGAAGGAACATATCTTAAAATTATAAGAGCCATATATGACAAACCAACAGCCAACATCATACCTAACTGGGAGAAGTTGATAGCATTCCCCCTCACAACAGGAACAACACAAAGA
>NW_007228061.1:0-1232 GCF_000164805.1 Carlito syrichta
GTTACCATGTTTTAACTCACGGAACCACCATAACCATCCTATGAAGATCAGAAAATCAGTTGGTATAAGCTAGAAGGGGAGAAGCATTGAAACACAAAGAAGGTGTGAGAACTAAAAGGAGACACAACCAAGAAGCAGCAAAGGAGAAAGACCACTCAGGAGTGGACTGAGTAAGGGAGAGAGGGTGACAGGAAGGCTGTTGGTGATTGGGAATGACTGAAAACAATAAAGCCAAGGAGCTCACTCTTAGGAGATGACGAGGGAAGCCTAAAGAAGACCAAGGAAGTAGAAGTTCAATCTAGGATGTAAGTGTCCTTCAATTTCATGTAATTATGTTACGAGGTCTTTCCCTGTCCCCCCTCCTCCCTACCTGTCAAGCTCTGTCTTTTGTTTGCAGCATGAGCTGAATGTATTGGCCCATCAGAAACATTCATATCCATGTCCTAGCTTAAATCCTTGTACTTCCACTTCCTGTCCGGAAAGAGTTTTAATTAACTAGTAAATTTAATACTTTTATTTTTTGAGTGGGCCATGAGGGACAAGAGGAGGGAACAAGCAGGAGATTTAAAGTTAAAAGGCCAAAGCTTTGGTCCCAGTCCTAAAATCTAGGTAGGACCTTGGACAAGTCACTCATCTTCTGGATCTTGATTAATTCATATGAAAATGTGGGCATTGGGATAGAACTTCTCTGAGGTCCATTCCAGCTCTAATGTGATATGTTGTCCAAGGCGGTCTGATATAATTGATGTTAGCCTGTTTTAACGCACAAAAGCTATTATTATTGATAAGTTTGATAATAAAATTCCAGGTTTTCAATCCATACCAATTTGACTTGAACTCTGGAGGTGTGAATTTAGTTAGTGTGTTGGGGGGATTACTCATCTCAGACAGGTGGTTTGGGTGTTTCCCAACAGGGGCAGACAGGCCTGTGTGGGTCATTTAGCCACCCACAGCATAACTACAGAGGACAGACTTATACTTGAGTTACATGCTCCCAGATCAGTATATCCTAACAATTAGCCACACCAGGGTCATTTGTCTTGTATTAATTTAAGGTCTGTTAGCTAAATCCTAATTAAACATTGGCAATTGCTTGGAGAAAAATAATTAAAAAGTCATTCAGCAGTACCATCTTGCCATTCCAGAAAGCTTTAATAGACAGGACTTGCAAAGTACGGGAAATTTTTTCTCACATGTGTTGGTTTCGGCAATATCTAGTGTGCTCATCTAGA
>NW_007228063.1:0-768 GCF_000164805.1 Carlito syrichta
GGCAGTGGTGGGAAACTGCCAGGGGCAGGGGGGCACACCACATCAACAAGGGTACCTGCATAATGAACAGTTGTGTACCTAACCCCGAAGTGTACCCCACATCTTTAAAATAAAAAATTTAAAGTTAAAAAAAGCACACATAGAAAACAAGTGTTACTTGAAGGACAATGCTGATCTCAAAAGTAAAAGACTAGTGAGAAGATATGGTATGAGGCTATTTTCTTTTTCCCCTCCTTGCTAATACACGTGGATTCAATACGACTTTTATTGGTCTCTAGACCTTTTTGTACCTAGACCTTAATTGGTCCTAGATGGAGGGTCAAGGCAAACTCACCACTGCAGATGTTAAATATGCATGCATCAGACTGGAAGAAAACCAGAGCTCTGAATTGCTAAGCTGGACTTAAGGGCGTAAATTTGCATACCTGCCCGTTTACTGCCCAAGCTTTGCATCTAAAGGCAAAGTTAGGAAGTGGATGATTACAAAAGAAGTCTTGTTATTTTTCAAAGTGAAGGAAGGTATATACTGTATACAGCTTGCATGGAAAACCACTTTATCTTACTTGCTTTGATCAAAGCAAACTTACTCTGCTCTCTTCCAAGGAAGGAGTGGAAGTCCCAAAAATTCTGAGAAAATAAATGTCCCATCCACCACAAGTCCACAGCTAGGTCTTCTTATTAGACATGATAAAATAAAATAATCCTTAGAGTCTCATGTTTTGAAACTGCTTCTTTTAAAAAATTTTTAATCTTAGTTTTTAAAAACTA
>NW_007228064.1:0-730 GCF_000164805.1 Carlito syrichta
GGAAGAAAACCAGAGCTCTGAATTGCTAAGCTGGACTTAAGGGCGTAAATTTGCATACCTGCCCGTTTACTGCCCAAGCTTTGCATCTAAAGGCAAAGTTAGGAAGTGGATGATTACAAAAGAAAGTCTTGTTATTTTTCAAAGTGAAGGAAGGTATATACTGTATACAGCTTGCATGGAAAACCACTTTTATCTTACTTGCTTTGATCAAAGCAAACTTACTCTGCTCTCTTCCAAGGAAGGAGTGGAAGTCCCAAAAATTCTGAGAAAATAAATGTCCCATCCACCACAAGTCCACAGCTAGGTCTTCTTATTAGACATGATAAAATAAAATAATCCTTAGAGTCTCATGTTTTGAAACTGCTTCTTTTAAAAAATTTTTAATCTTAGTTTTTAAAAACTAATCAAGTGTAGTAGTGAGAAGGCAGAAAAAAGTAGAACAAGGAATTAAATCTGCAACTAACTGTGAAAAATCAGTTGCAATAACTCCCTACCTTCGGACCAACCAAAAACTGCTTCTGTTAGGAAACAGTGATGCCCAGATGTTGTCTAGAGCTACTTATAGAACCGGCACAAGGCCTAAAAAAAGACCTAACTAGAAAGAAATACATACACACAAACATAAATATTTTTAAGTACATGAGGAAATATTTAATATATAAAGACGTAAACATACACATAAATGAAAATTTGATAAAAATGCTTGTACATAAAACAGCATAGTGCTATA
>NW_007228065.1:0-4703 GCF_000164805.1 Carlito syrichta
GTTAACTTGGGTCTTATGGGTGGAGGCAAATGCTTGAAATAGAAAAGTTAATTAGTACAAAACAAGCTGGGGTGGAGGGGGGTTGTAAAGCAATGACAAGAGAAACCAGTTCTGTCCTTGGCTGGGTAGTTGAACTGCTAGAAAAACATGAGGTTTAGGCAGTGTTAAACCGGCTGCTCATCGGGTACATTAAATCCATGTTGTGTCCTTTCATATCCCTCTCTTGTTATTTTAAAATATTCTTATTTGTACCTGGGAACAGGGACCAGGGTCAGGCTTCTGTAGCTACTTCCTGCAGAACAGGGGCCATAGAGGTGTCCCTACCTGTCTAGAGCAAGAGAAGGGGATGAGAGGACAGAGACCACAGAGTTGCCAAGTGTCTTTAATATCTGTATACAAAAACACTGTCTTTGGTGTCCGGTAAAATGTAACTATGAATAGTTACCCCAATGGCCTTGATACCGACTATAGAAGGCCAGGCTGTTTCTACTGTTGTACCCGTAAACTCCTGAATCCATATGTGGATGTCCCCACAACTTGTCTTCAAGCTTCTTGGGTTTTGTGATAAGAATTTATGAACAGTTATAAGGGGTTTTGTTACTAACGACTTTAGCAAGAAAACACAGCTACTTTAAGAAAATTCTCACAATGATTAATATGCTAGAGGGTGAAAGCCCAGGCAATCTCTACTCCAGAAATAGGACATTGACATCTCTCAGCTTTTGATGAGAGAATTGGAATGGTATTGACCTTCTGACAGAGAAATATGACCCCAAAGTTCATCAAAAATAATTAGTTATAATTTAAAACAACAAGTCATGTTGGATGAGTAATCCTTGTGCCTTGAAGAAGATCTTAAAGTCATTAGCAATTGGCACTGAAAAGCACTATGGCTGATCACAACCTGCTGTGAGTGACTGAGATACCATTTGAGGTTTGTACAATGAATGTTGCTTACACAAATAGTTTACTTGGTTTGTAGGCAGTTCAGGAGGAAGGTATGGGGTAGGTATGGCTCCAGAAACTTTTGTGTCTTACCCTATCCTAGAGAGACTGAACTGAGAACTTGAAAAGTTCAAGTGTTACAATTTTAAAAGCAAAATGTTATGACACAGGATCACAGGTCATTGTAAAAGTTGCTTATTTAGCCAGTGTTAGTTCTAAAGATTTTGAAAAGTACAAAAACTTTGCTTTTTAATAGAGGAGATTTTTTTTTTTTTGAAAGTAGGATTTATTGAGAAGATAGAAAAGCTCCCACAGTGGGAGAGGACCCAAGGGGTTGCCCAATAAAGGAGATTTTAAACAATGAAAACCATCAAACACATGGGGAGGTGGGGCTAACAGAATTCGTCTCTTCTGCCTCCCTCTGTTGTTCTTTGGAGAAAATTATTTTGGTGATTGTTAATTAAGAGGTTCATGTTTTGGTTTCTGAGTAGCATTTTGTCCTAGTATTAGTGCAATTTATACTGATGGTAAATTTATAGAAGTAACTAAATTTTGTAAACTTTGTTGTTCACAGAATTCCTTTCGCATATTTCTTTCCACAAACCTTCCACATACCATTCTATGACATGCTCATACCATTTTTTTTCCCACAAACTAGAACATTTTACTCTTGTCCTATACTTTCCTCCCTTCAAATAACCAGTCATTTTATGATAGAAGAAAAATGTACCATACAGGATCTTTTCCTATACAAATTATTATTTTTTTCCTTTATATCCTTCCTTACCAAAAACATAACTTTATACCAACAACTTTATTACATCGTTCCTTTGCTTTCTGGCTTCTTTCTTTTCATAGATCACTTTTTTGTATTTATACTTTGAATTAACCTTTAGGAACTTTTGATTAACATAAGGCTGTATGGTTCCAACATGGATGGCCAGGACCAAATGGCTGGCACTTATGTTAATTAAGAAATTCATTGGGTTCCAGTGCCCCAACATTCACCTTGGTTTGTGGGGTGATAATGAGCCAGTGCCAGGCACTTTAGCAGATTTTCCAGGCCTCCTTAAGTGGCCACATTGTATGAGCCAGGTGTTTTCTCCTCTCTTCAGAAGAGAGTGCACCCGCTCTCCAATGGTTTTTCTGGCCTGAACAGTGGACGAGGTCCAGGAGGTTTAGGTTTTGGGGGGGCAATTACACTTCCAGTGCCCCTGCAGACTGTACCCATAGCAGTGGACACCATCCCCTTAGCAGGTTCACTTTTACCAGGTCTCTGATGGGCAACTGGAGTTTTGTCACTAACGGTGACCGCCAATTGGGATGCCTCCTGGACCCTCTGGTTCTGTAGCCCTCCACGTTGGCAACCCGTTGCTTCTTTAATGCCTCAGCTGAAGAAAACCTCAGAAGTTCTTTTTTCGTTGGCTATGCACATGGATCTTTTGACCATTTCTGTCGGTAATGGTCTGATGTAAAACCCTTTAGAGTGAACAGGCCACATGGATGTGAAGTGATCTGTCCCTACTTATTTCCAATTACGAACAGGCAAATTTGTCAAAACCCTTTATTAATTGCTAAATTACAGTTTTAGTTGTGAGGAGTGGACAATAGGTGATAGTGATCAGGTCTCACACAATTGTGCCACAGAGTGTACCTAGTGTTTCGCCTGCACCACAGGGAGAAGTACCGGGCTTAATAAAGTGTACTCAAGGAGTAACTAGCATTCGAATCCGGCCAGTTGTGAAGTGGGGAGGGGAGCTAGCCATGCACAGCAAGGTGGCTTAATTTTCTTTTTATAAATGCAACTTTAGTGAACTGATATGACAAATGCTGGTGTTATTTAGCACTGGTGCTTCAGCACATGGCAAGGTTGGCAGTCAGATTTTGCTAGCGCACTTGCAAGTTTGGTTTGGAAAAGCAGGTTAAAATAACAATTGACTTTTTCAGTTAATTAGCAGGATTAATTGGATAACACATGATTCTTTTAGTTTTGTCCAGGAGAACTGATAGTCCCAGTTTAGATCTAATTTGAGAGACTTATCATAGGCTTTCTTCCTCTGTGCAGAAAGACTTTTCACCTTTCACTGAAACTGAAACACAATAGTCTACTTCCAAGTCAAATGCTTAAAAAAGAAGAACATATACCTTGATTTAAAATTTTTGGGGAAGTAGTCAGCATGCTTACCTTTGGGTGATGGCACTTGAGCTGGATCTGGTTAAATATCTGGTCAGACCCTAACAGGAAGGTTCAGAGGGAGCTGGCAATGAAAGACTTCCATGGCCTTTCTTCATTCTTTACTAACAGAATTTAGCAACAAGGTCCAATAATTTTTAGTATACATAAATTAAATGCATCTGTTTTTATATTTTATTATATTGTTTAGCTTTTCCCGCAGGATGGCAACGGAACCGGTGGGAGAGTGAAAGTCTCTGCAAGGGTGGGTGTCCATAGACACAGTCTGCACGAGTTGGTGAGTGCAGCTGAGTGAATCAAAGTCCATCTGCAGGGAAACTCAGGATCAAGCACCTGGGGCTCCCCTCCAGAGGTGGCTGCAGCCCCCCACTACTGTGAGATTGGATTCCCCAGCATTCAGGATTGTCAGCCATTCTCAGGAATCTCAGGGAGGAGGCAGCAGAGGTCAGCTGCTGCTGGGTGCTTGGCCCACACCACCTCCCACAGCAGCAGGCCAGGCACTAGCAGCGGGAACCATGGAGAAGGCACAGTGAGGACATCTGGAGCTGAGCCCCACTGGTGGTGAGGAGACATCCACCACTATTTTCTCTGTCCTAGGATCAGGCAGAGACCTATGTCTGCCTGCCTAGCTCTGTTCAACCTCCAGCCTGAGATCCAGAGGCAATCTCCACACCCTAGAGGTGACTCCAGGAGTGGACACAGAGAGATGGATGCCCCACCCTCACGCTGGACCAGGCAGGATGCATCGATCTGAGTGGGAGACTTGGCGGTGGCGGTGGTGGCAGCAGCAGCAGCAGCAGCAACAACAGCTGAGTTGAGTGAGTAGGATCTGATTCACCTTCCTCCCACAGCAGTCCATGGGGCATCTGATCCACACTAAGAGCACCCCAGGAGGCCTGCACTGAGAGGAGGGAGGGACTGGAGACCACAGCTGGCTCCCTACCACAGCACCACCAGAAGCCATGATGGTCCTTGGGAAAGGAACCTGAAGTTCCAGAAATGGCCACAGAGGGAGCTCTTTTTTTTTCTCACTATTTTTGTTTATGTTTTAGTACTTGCTATGCTTTTTTTATTTTGGTGATTTTAGTCTCTCTGTTTGTGTATGGGTATTTTTTGAGGGCAAGTGCGTCATCGGGGTTTTTTGTTTGTTTGTTTATTCATTAGTTGGCGTGCCTGTCAGTTTTCCTTCGCCTTCTCCTCTGTCTCTACCTACCTTTCAACTCCCTTCTTCCTTTTTCCATTCTCTTCCTTTTTCTTATCTCATTTTGATTTCAGGTGGCATACATACACCCCCACCATATGGAGAGATTGTAAGGTTTTAGAAAGTGTGTTCCAGAGGGCCCACAAACCTGTTAGCAGATATTGGAACCTGCAGATCGCTTCTGAACCACAGCTTCCCACATCACACCTTAACCAAGCCTCAAAACTGCAAAAAGCACAGCCCCCTCATCCTCAGTCCAGCTACAAAACTGAACAAATCCAGAGGATCTACATAAGGAAGAAGAGGGGATTGAGCAAACAGAAGTGAAAGCTGTCCCCCCATCACTGAGCAATGGAATTAAAG